>NW_027137032.1:0-279496 GCF_040869045.1 Eurosta solidaginis | reverse complement strand
CTACATATTGCGTTTTTTTTTTTAATTTGCTTACCGGGCTAAAGGTTAGCATGTTTAAAATACGTAAGTCGTTTTGTTCATCATATTTAAGTAGATAACTCATCAGTTGTTTGCATCAGAGCGATAATTTTTGAGATAGTTATTAAAAGTGTTTAAAGGTTTTCAAACGTTGTTTCTCGTTGTATATCCTTTAATTCTAGAGTTAAATTGATAAATAACGTGTACGAATTTGTTTAACGCATTTGTTTTGGTTACTCGACGTCTCCGTTCTCGTGTAGCCTACATATTGCGTTTTTTTTTAATTTGCTTACCGGGCTAAAGGTTAGCATGTTTAAAATACGTAAGTCGTTTTGTTCATCAAATTTAAGTAGATAACTCATCAGTTGTTTTCATCAGAGCGATAATTTTTGAGATAGTTATTGAAACTGTTTAAAGGTTGTCAAACGTTGTTTCTCGTTGTATATCCTTTAATTCTAGAGTTAAATTGATAAATAACGTGTACGAATTTGTTTAACGCATTTGTTTTGGTTACTCGACGTCTCCTTTCTCGTGTAGCCTACATATTGCGTTTTTTTTTTTAATTTGCTTACCGGGCTAAAGGTTAGCATGTTTAAAATACGTAAGTCGTTTTGTTCATCAAATTTAAGTAGATAACTCATCAGTTGTTTGCATCAGAGCGATAATTTTTGAGATAGTTATTAAAATTGTTTAAAGGTTGTCAAACGTTGTTTCTCGTTGTATATCCTTTAATTCTATAGTTAAATTGATAAATAACGTGTACGAATTTGTTTAACGCATTTGTTTTTGTTACTCGACGTCTCCGTTCTCGTGTAGCCTACATATTGCGTTTTTTTTTTTAATTTGCTTACCGGGCTAAAGGTTAGCATGTTTAAAATACGTAAGTCGTTTTGTTCATCATATTTAAGTAGATAACTCATCAGTTGTTTGCATCAGAGCGGTAATTTTTGAGATAGTTATTAAAACTGTTTAAAGGTTGTCAAACGTTGTTTCTCGTTGTATATCCTTTAATTCTAGAGTTAAATTGATACATAACGTGTACGAATTTGTTTAACGCATTTGTTTTGGTTACTTGACGTCTCCGTTCTCGTGTAGCCTACATATTGCGTTTTTTTTTTAATTTGCTTACCGGGCCAAAGGTTAGCATGTTTAAAATACGTAAGTCGTTTTGTTCATCAAATTTAAGTAGATAACTCATCAGTTGTTTGCATCAGAGCGATAATTTTTGAGATAGTTATTAAAACTGTTTAAAGGTTGTCAAACGTTGTTTCTCGTTGTATATCCTTTAATTCTAGAGTTAAATTGATAAATAACGTGTACGAATTTGTTTAACGCATTTGTTTTGGTTACTTGACGTCTCCGTTCTCGTGTAGCCTACATATTGCGTTTTTTTTTTAATTTGCTTACCGGGCTAAAGGTTAGCATGTTTAAAATACGTAAGTCGTTTTGTTCATCAAATTTAAGTAGATAACTCATCAGTTGTTTGCATCAGAGCGACAATTTTTGAGATAGTTATTAAAACTGTTTAAAGGTTGTCAAACGTTGTTTCTCGTTGTATATCCTTTAATCCTAGAGTTAAATTGATAAATAACGTGTACGAATTTGTTTAACGCATTTGTTTTGGTTACTCGACGTCTCCGTTCTCGTGTAGCCTACATATTGCGTTTTTTTTTTTTAATTTGTTTACCGGGCTAAAGGTTAGCATGTTTAAAATACGTAAGTCGTTTTGTTCATCAAATTTAAGTAGATAACTCATCAGTTGTTTGCATCAGAGCGACAATTTTTGAGATAGTTATTAAAACTGTTTAAAGGTTGTCAAACGTTGTTTCTCGTTGTATAGCCTTTAATTCTAGAGTTAAATTGATAAATAACGTGTACGAATTTGTTTAACGCATTTGTTTTGGTTACTCGAAGTCTCCGTTCTCGTGTAGCCTACATATTGCGTTTTTTTTTTTAATTTGCTTACCGGGCTAAAGGTTAGCATGCTTAAAATACGTAAGTCGTTTTGTTCAACAAATTTAAGTAGATAACTCATCAGTTGTTTGCATCAGAGCGACAATTTTTGAGATAGTTATTAAAACTGTTTAAAGGTTGTCAAACGTTGTTTCTCGTTGTATATCCTTTAATTCTAGAGTTAAATTGATAAATAACGTGTACGAATTTGTTTAACGCATTTGTTTTGGTTACTCGACGTCTCCGTTCGCGTGTAGCCCACATATTGCGGTTTTTTTTTAATTTGCTTACCGGGCTAAAGGTTAGCATGTTTAAAATACGTAAGTCGTTTTGTTCATCATATTTAAGTAGATAACTCATCAGTTGTTTGCATCAGAGCGATAATTTTTGAGATAGTTATTAAAACTGTTTAAAGGTTGTCAAACGTTGTTTCTCGTTGTATATCCTTTAATTCTAGAGTTAAATTGATAAATAACGTGTACGAATTTGTTTAACGCATTTGTTTTGGTTACTCGACGTCTCCGTTCTCGTGTAGCCTACATATTGCGTTTTTTTTTTAATTTGCTTACCGGGCTAAAGGTTAGCATGTTTAAAATACGTAAGTCGTTTTGTTCATCAAATTTAAGTAGATAACTCATCAGTTGTTTGCATCAGAGCGACAATTTTTGAGATAGTTATTAAAACTGTTTAAAGGTTGTCAAACGTTGTTTCTCGTTGTATATCCTTTAATCCTAGAGTTAAATTGATAAATAACGTGTACGAATTTGTTTAACGCATTTGTTTTGGTTACTCGACGTCTCCGTTCTCGTGTAGCCTACATATTGCGTTTTTTTTTAATTTGCTTACCGGGCTAAAGGTTAGCATGTTTAAAATACGTAAGTCGTTTTGTTCATCAAATTTAAGTAGATAACTCATCAGTTGTTTGCATCAGAGCGACAATTTTTGAGATAGTTATTAAAACTGTTTAAAGGTTGTCAAACGTTGTTTCTCGTTGTATATCCTTTAATTCTAGAGTTAAATTGATAAATAACGTGTACGAATTTGTTTAACGCATTTGTTTTGGTTACTCGACGTCTCCGTTCTCGTGTAGCCTACATATTGCGTTTTTTTTTTTAATTTGCTTACCGGGCTAAAGGTTAGCATGCTTAAAATACGTAAGTCGTTTTGTTCAACAAATTTAAGTAGATAACTCACCAGTTGTTTGCATCAGAGCGACAATTTTTGAGATAGTTATTAAAACTGTTTAAAGGTTGTCAAACGTTGTTTCTCGTTGTATATCCTTTAATTCTAGAGTTAAATTGATAAATAACGTGTACGAATTTGTTTAACGCATTTGTTTTGGTTACTCGACGTCTCCGTTCTCGTGTAGCCCACATATTGCGTTTTTTTCTTAATTTGCTTACCGGGCTAAAGGTTAGCATGTTTAAAATACGTAAGTCGTTTTGTTCATCATATTTAAGTAGATAACTCATCAGTTGTTTGCATCAGAGCGATAATTTTTGAGATAGTTATTAAAACTGTTTAAAGGTTGTCAAACGTTGTTTCTCGTTGTATATCCTTTAATTCTAGAGTTAAATTGATAAATAACGTGTACGAATTTGTTTAACGCATTTGTTTTGGTTACTCGACGTCTCCGTTCTCGTGTAGCCTACATATTGCATTTTTTTTTTAAATTTGCTTACCGGGCTAAAGGTTAGCATGTTTAAAATACGTAAGTCGTTTTGTTCATCAAATTTAAGTAGATAGCTCATCAGTTGTTTGCATCAGAGCTACAATTTTTGAGATAGTTATTAAAACTGTTTAAAGGTTGTCAAACGTTGTTTCTCGTTGTATATCCTTTAATTCTAGAGTTAAATTGATAAATAACGTGTACGAATTTGTTTAACGCATTTGTTTTGGTTACTCGACGTCTCCGTTCTCGTGTAGCCTACATATTGCGTTTTTTTTTTAATTTGCTTACCGGGCTAAAGGTTAGCATGTTTAAATACGTAAGTCGCTTTGTTCATCAAATTTAAGTAGATAACTCATCAGTTGTTTGCATCAGAGCGATAATTTTTGAGATAGTTATTAAAACTGTTTAAAGGTTGTCAAACGTTGTTTCTCGTTGTATATCCTTTAATTCTAGAGTTAAATTGATAAATAACGTGTACGAATTTGTTTAACGCATTTGTTTTGGTTACTCGACGTCTCCGTTCTCGTGTAGCCTACATATTGCGTTTTTTTTTAATTTGCTTACCGGGCTAAAGGTTAGCATGTTTAAAATACGTAAGTCGCTTTGTTCATCAAATTTAAGTAGATAACTCATCAGTTGTTTGCATCAGAGCGACAATTTTTGAGATAGTTATTAAAACTGTTTAAAGGTTGTCAAACGTTGTTTCTCGTTGTATATCCTTTAATTCTAGAGTTAAATTGATAAATAACGTGTACGAATTTGTTTAACGCATTTGTTTTGGTTACTCGACGTCTCCGTTCTCGTGTAGCCTACATATTGCGTTTTTTTTTTTAATTTGCTTACCGGGCTAAAGGTTAGCATGTTTAAAATACGTAAGTCGTTTTGTTCATCAAATTTAAGTAGATAACTCATCAGTTGTTTGCATCAGAGCGATAATTTTTGAGATAGTTATTAAAACTGTTTAAAGGTTGTCAAACGTTGTTTCTCGTTGTATATCCTTTAATTCTAGAGTTAAATTGATAAATAACGTGTACGAATTTGTTTAAACGCATTTGTTTTGGTTACTCGACGTCTCCGTTCTCGTGTAGCCTACATATTGCGTTTTTTTTTTAATTTGCTTACCGGGCTAAAGGTTAGCATGTTTAAAATACGTAAGTCGTTTTGTTCATCAAATTTAAGTAGATAACTCATCAGTTGTTTGCATCAGAGCGATAATTTTTGAGATAGTTATTAAAACTGTTTAAAGGTTGTCAAACGTTGTTTCTCGTTGTATATCCTTTAATTCTAGAGTTAAATTGATAAATAACGTGTACGAATTTGTTTAACGCATTTGTTTTGGTTACTCGACGTCTCCGTTCTCGTGTAGCCTACATATTGCGTTTTTTTTTTTAATTTGCTTACCGGGCTAAAGGTTAGCATGTTTAAAATACGTAAGTCGTTTTGTTCATCAAATTTAAGTAGATAACTCATCAGTTGTTTGCATCAGAGCGACAATTTTTGAGATAGTTATTCAAACTGTTTAAAGGTTGTCAAACGTTGTTTCTCGTTGTATATCCTTTAATCCTAGAGTTAAATTGATAAATAACGTGTACGAATTTGTTTAACGCATTTGTTTTGGTTACTCGACGTCTCCGTTCTCGTGTAGCCTACATATTGCGTTTTTTTTTTTAATTTGCTTACCGGGCTAAAGGTTAGCATGTTTAAAATACGTAAGTCGTTTTGTTCATCAAATTTAAGTAGATAACTCATCAGTTGTTTGCATCAGAGCGACAATTTTTGAGATAGTTATTAAAACTGTTTAAAGGTTGTCAAACGTTGTTTCTCGTTGTATATCCTTTAATTCTAGAGTTAAATTGATAAATAACGTGTACGAATTTGTTTAACGCATTTGTTTTGGTTACTCGACGTCTCCGTTCTCGTGTAGCCTACATATTGCGTTTTTTTTTTTTATTTGCTTACCGGGCTAAAGGTTAGCATGCTTAAAATACGTAAGTCGTTTTGTTCAACAAATTTAAGTAGATAACTCATCAGTTGTTTGCATCAGAGCGACAATTTTTGAGATAGTTATTAAAACTGTTTAAAGGTTGTCAAACGTTGTTTCTCGTTGTATATCCTTTAATTCTAGAGTTAAATTGATAAATAACGTGTACGAATTTGGTTAACGCATTTGTTTTGGTTACTCGACGTCTCCGTTCGCGTGTAGCCCACATATTGCGTTTTTTTTTTTAATTTGCTTACCGGGCTAAAGGTTAGCATGTTTAAAATACGTAAGTCGTTTTGTTCATCATATTTAAGTAGATAACTCATCAGTTGTTTGCATCAGAGCGATAATTTTGAGATAGTTATTAAAACTGTTTAAAGGTTGTCAAACGTTGTTTCTCGTTGTATATCCTTTAATTCTAGAGTTAAATTGATAAATAACGTGTACGAATTTGTTTAACGCATTTGTTTTGGTTACTCGACGTCTCCGTTCTCGTGTAGCCTACATATTGCGTTTTTTTTTTTAATTTGCTTACCGGGCTAAAGGTTAGCATGTTTAAAATACGT
Source organism: Eurosta solidaginis (assembly GCF_040869045.1). NCBI lineage: Eukaryota > Metazoa > Arthropoda > Insecta > Diptera > Tephritidae > Eurosta > Eurosta solidaginis. Next base: position 273,306 of record NW_027137032.1, on the reverse strand, counting down.
AAGTCGTTTTGTTCATCAAATTTAAGTAGATAACTCATCAGTTGTTTGCATCAGAGCGACAATTTTTGAGATAGTTATTAAAACTGTTTAAAGGTTGTCAAACGTTGTTTCTCGTTGTATATCCTTTAATCCTAGAGTTAAATTGATAAATAACGTGTACGAATTTGTTTAAACGCATTTGTTTTGGTTACTCGACGTCTCCGTTCTCGTGTAGCCTACATATTGCGTTTTTTTTTTTAATTTGCTTACCGGGCTAAAGGTTAGCATGTTTAAAATACGTAAGTCGTTTTGTTCATCAAATTTAAGTAGATAACTCATCAGTTGTTTGCATCAGAGCGACAATTTTTGAGATAGTTATTAAAACTGTTTAAAGGTTGTCAAACGTTGTTTCTCGTTGTATATCCTTTAATTCTAGAGTTAAATTGATAAATAACGTGTACGAATTTGTTTAACGCATTTGTTTTGGTTACTCGACGTCTCCGTTCTCGTGTAGCCTACATATTGCGTTTTTTTTTTAATTTGCTTACCGGGCTAAAGGTTAGCATGCTTAAAATACGTAAGTCGTTTTGTTCAACATATTTAAGTAGATAACTCACCAGTTGTTTGCATCAGAGCGACAATTTTTGAGATAGTTATTAAAACTGTTTAAAGGTTGTCAAACGTTGTTTCTCGTTGTATATCCTTTAATTCTAGAGTTAAATTGATAAATAACGTGTACGAATTTGTTTAGCGCATTTGTTTTGGTTACTCGACGTCTCCGTTCTCGTGTAGCCCACATATTGCGTTTTTTTCTTAATTTGCTTACCGGGCTAAAGGTTAGCATGTTTAAAATACGTAAGTCGTTTTGTTCATCATATTTAAGTAGATAACTCATCAGTTGTTTGCATCAGATCGATAATTTTTGAGATAGTTATTAAAACTGTTTAAAGGTTGTCAAACGTTGTTTCTCGTTGTATATCCTTTAATTCTAGAGTTAAATTGATAAATAACGTGTACGAATTTGTTTAACGCATTTGTTTTGGTTACTCGACGTCTCCGTTCTCGTGTAGCCTACATATAGCGTTTTTTTTTTTTAATTTGCTTACCGGGCTAAAGGTTAGCATGTTTAAAATACGTAAGTCGTTTTGTTCATCAAATTTAAGTAGATAACTCATCAGTTGTTTGCATCAGAGCGACAATTTTTGAGATAGTTATTAAAACTGTTTAAAGGTTGTCAAACGTTGTTTCTCGTTGTATATCCTTTAATTCTAGAGTTAAATTGATAAATAACGTGTACGAATTTGTTTAACGCATTTGTTTTGGTTACTCGACGTCTCCGTTCTCGTGTAGCCTACATATTGCGTTTTTTTTTTTAATTTGCTTACCGGCTAAAGGTTAGCATGTTTAAAATACGTAAGTCGTTTTGTTCATCAAATTTAAGTAGATAACTCATCAGTTGTTTGCATCAGAGCGATAATTTTTGAGATAGTTATTAAAACTGTTTAAAGGTTGTCAAACGTTGTTTCTCGTTGTATATCCTTTAATTCTAGAGTTAAATTGATAAATAACGTGTACGAATTTGTTTAACGCATTTGTTTTGGTTACTCGACGTCTCCGTTCTCGTGTAGCCTACATATTGCGTTTTTTTTTTAATTTGCTTACCGGGCTAAAGGTTAGCATGTTTAAAATACGTAAGTCGTTTTGTTCATCAAATTTAAGTAGATAAACTCATCAGTTGTTTGCATCAGAGCGATAATTTTTGAGATAGTTATTAAAACTGTTTAAAGGTTGTCAAACGTTGTTTCTCGTTGTATATCCTTTAATTCTAGAGTTAAATTGATAAATAACGTGTACGAATTTGTTTAACGCATTTGTTTTGGTTACTCGACGTCTCCGTTCTCGTGTAGCCTACATATTGCGTTTTTTTTTTTAATTTGCTTACCGGGCTAAAGGTTAGCATGTTTAAAATACGTAAGTCGTTTTGTTCATCAAATTTAAGTAGATAACTCATCAGTTGTTTGCATCAGAGCGACAATTTTTGAGATAGTTATTCAAACTGTTTAAAGGTTGTCAAACGTTGTTTCTCGTTGTATATCCTTTAATCCTAGAGTTAAATTGATAAATAACGTGTACGAATTTGTTTAACGCATTTGTTTTGGTTACTCGACGTCTCCGTTCTCGTGTAGCCTCATATTGCGTTTTTTTTTTTAATTTGCTTACCGGGCTAAAGGTTAGCATGTTTAAAATACGTAAGTCGTTTTGTTCATCAAATTTAAGTAGATAACTCATCAGTTGTTTGCATCAGAGCGACAATTTTTGAGATAGTTATTAAAACTGTTTAAAGGTTGTCAAACGTTGTTTCTCGTTGTATATCCTTTAATTCTAGAGTTAAATTGATAAATAACGTGTACGAATTTGTTTAACGCATTTGTTTTGGTTACTCGACGTCTCCGTTCTCGTGTAGCCTACATATTGCGTTTTTTTTTTTTATTTGCTTACCGGGCTAAAGGTTAGCATGCTTAAAATACGTAAGTCGTTTTGTTCAACAAATTTAAGTAGATAACTCATCAGTTGTTTGCATCAGAGCGACAATTTTTGAGATAGTTATTAAAACTGTTTAAAGGTTGTCAAACGTTGTTTCTCGTTGTATATCCTTTAATTCTAGAGTTAAATTGATAAATAACGTGTACGAATTTGGTTAACGCATTTGTTTTGGTTACTCGACGTCTCCGTTCGCGTGTAGCCCACATATTGCGTTTTTTTTTTTAATTTGCTTACCGGGCTAAAGGTTAGCATGTTTAAAATACGTAAGTCGTTTTGTTCATCATATTTAAGTAGATAACTCATCAGTTGTTTGCATCAGAGCGATAATTTTGAGATAGTTATTAAAACTGTTTAAAGGTTGTCAAACGTTGTTTCTCGTTGTATATCCTTTAATTCTAGAGTTAAATTGATAAATAACGTGTACGAATTTGTTTAACGCATTTGTTTTGGTTACTCGACGTCTCCGTTCTCGTGTAGCCTACATATTGCGTTTTTTTTTTTAATTTGCTTACCGGGCTAAAGGTTAGCATGTTTAAAATACGTAAGTCGTTTTGTTCATCAAATTTAAGTAGATAACTCATCAGTTGTTTGCATCAGAGCGACAATTTTTGAGATAGTTATTAAAACTGTTTAAAGGTTGTCAAACGTTGTTTCTCGTTGTATATCCTTTAATCCTAGAGTTAAATTGATAAATAACGTGTACGAATTTGTTTAACGCATTTGTTTTGGTTACTCGACGTCTCCGTTCTCGTGTAGCCTACATATTGCGTTTTTTTTTTAATTTGCTTACCGGGCTAAAGGTTAGCATGTTTAAAATACGTAAGTCGTTTTGTTCATCAAATTTAAGTAGATAACTCATCAGTTGTTTGCATCAGAGCGACAATTTTTGAGATAGTTATTAAAACTGTTTAAAGGTTGTCAAACGTTGTTTCTCGTTGTATATCCTTTAATTCTAGAGTTAAATTGATAAATAACGTGTACGAATTTGTTTAACGCATTTGTTTTGGTTACTCGACGTCTCCGTTCTCGTGTAGCCTACATATTGCGTTTTTTTTTTAATTTGCTTACCGGGCTAAAGGTTAGCATGCTTAAAATACGTAAGTCGTTTTGTTCAACATATTTAAGTAGATAACTCACCAGTTGTTTGCATCAGAGCGACAATTTTTGAGATAGTTATTAAAACTGTTTAAAGGTTGTCAAACGTTGTTTCTCGTTGTATATCCTTTAATTCTAGAGTTAAATTGATAAATAACGTGTACGAATTTGTTTAGCGCATTTGTTTTGGTTACTCGACGTCTCCGTTCTCGTGTAGCCCACATATTGCGTTTTTTTCTTAATTTGCTTACCGGGCTAAAGGTTAGCATGTTTAAAATACGTAAGTCGTTTTGTTCATCATATTTAAGTAGATAACTCATCAGTTGTTTGCATCAGATCGATAATTTTTGAGATAGTTATTAAAACTGTTTAAAGGTTGTCAAACGTTGTTTCTCGTTGTATATCCTTTAATTCTAGAGTTAAATTGATAAATAACGTGTACGAATTTGTTTAACGCATTTGTTTTGGTTACTCGACGTCTCCGTTCTCGTGTAGCCTACATATAGCGTTTTTTTTTTTTAATTTGCTTACCGGGCTAAAGGTTAGCATGTTTAAAATACGTAAGTCGTTTTGTTCATCAAATTTAAGTAGATAACTCATCAGTTGTTTGCATCAGAGCGACAATTTTTGAGATAGTTATTAAAACTGTTTAAAGGTTGTCAAACGTTGTTTCTCGTTGTATATCCTTTAATTCTAGAGTTAAATTGATAAATAACGTGTACGAATTTGTTTAACGCATTTGTTTTGGTTACTCGATGTCTCCGTTCTCGTGTAGCCTACATATTGCGTTTTTTTTTTAATTTGCTTACCGGGCTAAAGGTTAGCATGTTTAAAATACGTAAGTCGTTTTGTTCATCAAATTTAAGTAGATAACTCATCAGTTGTTTGCATCAGAGCGATAATTTTTGAGATAGTTATTAAAACTGTTTAAAGGTTGTCAAACGTTGTTTCTCGTTGTATATCCTTTAATTCTAGAGTTAAATTGATAAATAACGTGTACGAATTTGTTTAACGCATTTGTTTTGGTTACTCGACGTCTCCGTTCTCGTGTAGCCTACATATTGCGTTTTTTTTTAATTTGCTTACCGGGCTAAAGGTTAGCATGTTTAAAATACGTAAGTCGCTTTGTTCATCAAATTTAAGTAGATAACTCATCAGTTGTTTGCATCAGAGCGACAATTTTTGAGATAGTTACTAAAACTGTTTAAAGGTTGTCAAACGTTGTTTCTCGTTGTATATCCTTTAATTCTAGAGTTAAATTGATAAATAACGTGTACGAATTTGTTTAACGCATTTGTTTTGGTTACTCGACGTCTCCGTTCTCGTGTAGCCTACATATTGCGTTTTTTTTTAATTTGCTTACCGGCCTAAAGGTTAGCATGTTTAAAATACGTAAGTCGTTTTGTTCATCATATTTAAGTAGATAACTCATCAGTTGTTTGCATCAGAGCGATAATTTTTGAGATAGTTATTAAAACTGTTTAAAGGTTGTCAAACGTTGTTTCTCGTTGTATATCCTTTAATTCTAGAGTTAAATTGATAAATAACGTGTACGAATTTGTTTAACGCATTTTTTTTGGTTACTCGACGTCTCCGTTCTTGTGTAGCCTACATATTGCGTTTTTTTTTTAATTTGCTTACCGGGCTAAAGGTTAGCATGTTTAAAATACGTAAGTCGTTTTGTTCATCAAATTTAAGTAGATAACTCATCAGTTGTTTGCATCAGAGCGATAATTTTTGAGATAGTTATTAAAACTGTTTAAAGGTTGTCAAACGTTGTTTCTCGTTGTATATCCTTTAATTCTAGAGTTAAATTGATAAATAACGTATACGAATTTGTTTAACGCATTTGTTTTGGTTACTCGACGTCTCCGTTCTCGTGTAGGCTACATATTGCGTTTTTTTTTTAATTTGCTTACCGGGCTAAAGGTTAGCATGCTTAAAATACGTAAGTCGTTTTGTTCAACAAATTTAAGTAGATAACTCATCAGTTGTTTGCATCAGAGCGACAATTTTTGAGATAGTTATTAAAACTGTTTAAAGGTTGTCAAACGTTGTTTCTCGTTGTATATCGTTTAATTCTAGAGTTAAATTGATAAATAACGTGTACGAATTTGTTTAACGCATTTGTTTTGGTTACTCGACGTCTCCGTTCTCGTGTAGCCCACATATTGCGTTTTTTTTTTAATTTGCTTACCGGGCTAAAGGTTAGCATGTTTAAAATAGGTAAGTCGTTTTGTTCATCATATTTAAGTAGATAACTCATCAGTTGTTTGCATCAGAGCGATAATTTTTGAGATAGTTATTAAAACTGTTTAAAGGTTGTCAAACGTTGTTTCTCGTTGTATATCCTTTAATTCTAGAGTTAAATTGATAAATAACGTGTACGAATTTGTTTAACGCATTTGTTTTGGTTACTCGACGTCTCCGTTCTCGTGTAGCCTACATATTGCGTTTTTTTTTAATTTGCTTACCGGGCTAAAGGTTAGCATGTTTAAAATACGTAAATCGTTTTGTTCATCAAATTTAAGTAGATAACTCATCAGTTGTTTGCATCAGAGCGACAATTTTTGAGATAGTTATTAAAACTGTTTAAAGGTTGTCAAACGTTGTTTCTCGTTGTATATCCTTTAATCCTAGAGTTAAATTGATAAATAACGTGTACGAATTTGTTTAACGCATTTGTTTTGGTTACTCGACGTCTCCGTTCTCGTGTAGCCTACATATTGCGTTTTTTTTTTAATTTGCTTACCCGGCTAAAGGTTAGCATGTTTAAAATACGTAAGTCGTTTTGTTCATCAAATTTAAGTAGATAACTCATCAGTTGTTTGCATCAGAGCGACAATTTTTGAGATAGTTATCAAAACTGTTTAAAGGTTGTCAAAAGTTGTTTCTCGTTGTATATCCTTTAATTCTAGAGTTAAATTGATAAATAACGTGTACGAATTTGTTTAACGCATTTGTTTTGGTTACTCGACGTCTCCGTTCTCGTGTAGCCTACATATTGCGTTTTTTTTTTAATTTGCTTACCGGGCTAAAGGTTAGCATGCTTAAAATACGTAAGTCGTTTTGTTCAACAAATTTAAGTAGATAACTCATCAGTTGTTTGCATCAGAGCGACAATTTTTGAGATAGTTATTAAAACTGTTTAAAGGTTGTCAAACGTTGTTTCTCGTTGTATATCCTTTAATTCTAGAGTTAAATTGATAAATAACGTGTACGAATTTGTTTAACGCATTTGTTTTGGTTACTCGACGTCTCCGTTCTCGCGTAGCCCACATATTGCGTTTTTTTTTTAATTTGCTTACCGGGCTAAAGGTTAGCATGTTTAAAATACGTAAGTCGTTTTGTTCATCATATTTAAGTAGATAACTCATCAGTTGTTTGCATCAGAGCGATAATTTTTGAGATAGTTATTAAAACTGTTTAAAGGTTGTCAAACGTTGTTTCTCGTTGTATATCCTTTAATTCTATAGTTAAATTGATAAATAACGGTACGAATTTGTTTAACGCATTTGTTTTGGTTACTCGACGTCTCCGTTCTCGTGTAGCCTACATATTGGGTTTTTTTTTTTTAATTTGCTTACCGGGCTAAAGGTTAGCATGTTTAAAATACGTAAGTCGTTTTGTTCATCAAATTTAAGTAGATAACTCATCAGTTGTTTGCATCAGAGCGACAATTTTTGAGATAGTTATTAAAACTGTTTAAAGGTTGTCAAACGTTGTTTCTCGTTGTATATCCTTTAATTCTAGAGTTAAATTGATAAATAACGTGTACGAATTTGTTTAACGCATTTGTTTTGGTTACTCGACGTCTCCGTTCTCGTGTAGCCTACATATTGCGTTTTTTTTTTTAATTTGCTTACCGGGCTAAAGGTTAGCATGTTTAAAATACGTAAGTCGTTTTGTTCATCAAATTTAAGTAGATAACTCATCAGTTGTTTGCATCAGAGCAATAATTTTTGAGATAGTTATTAAAACTGTTTAAAGGTTATCAAACGTTGTTTCTCGTTGTATATCCTTTAATTCTAGAGTTAAATTGATAAATAACGTGTACGAATTTGTTTAACGCATTTGTTTTGGTTACTCGACGTCTCCGTTCTCGTGTAGCCTACATATTGCGTTTTTTTTTCAATTTGCTTACCGGGCTAAAGGTTAGCATGTTTAAAATACGTAAGTCGTTTTGTTCATCAAATTTAAGTAGATAACTCATCAGTTGTTTGCATCAGAGCGACAATTTTTGAGATAGTTATTAAAACTGTTTAAAGGTTGTCAAACGTTGTTTCTCGTTGTATATCCTTTAATTCTAGAGTTAAATTGATAAATAACGTGTACGAATTTGTTTAACGCATTTGTTTTGGTTACTCGATGTCTCCGTTCTCGTGTAGCCTACATATTGCGTTTTTTTTTTTAATTTGCTTACCGGGCTAAAGGTTAGCATGTTTAAAATACGTAAGTCGTTTTGTTCATCATATTTAGGTAGATAACTCATCAGTTGTTTGCATCAGAGCGATAATTTTTGAGATAGTTATTAAAACTGTTTAAAGGTTGTCAAACGTTGTTTCTCGTTGTATATCCTTTAATACTAGAGTTAAATTGATAAATAACGTGTACGAATTTGTTTAACGCATTTGTTTTGGTTACTCGACGTCTCCGTTCTCGTGTAGCCTACATATTGTGTTTTTTTTTTTAATTTGCTTACCGGGCTAAAGGTTAGCATGCTTAAAATACGTGAGTCGTTTTGTTCAACAAATTTAAGTAGATAACTCATCAGTTGTTTGCATCAGAGCGACAATTTTTGAGATAGTTATTAAAACTGTTTAAAGGTTGTCAAACGTTGTTTCTCGTTGTATATCCTTTAATTCTAGAGTTAAATTGATAAATAACGTGTACGAATTTGTTTAACGCATTTGTTTTCGTTACTCGACGTCTCCGTTCTCGTGTAGCCTACATATTGCGTTTTTTTTTTAATTTGCTTACCGGGCTAAAGGTTAGCATGTTTAAAATACGTAAGTCGTTTTGTTCAACAAGTTTAAGTAGATAACTCATCAGTTGTTTGCATCAGAGCGACAATTTTTGAGATAGTTATTAAAACTGTTTAAAGGTTGTCAAACGTTGTTTCTCGTTGTATATCCTTTAATTCTAGAGTTAAATTGATAAATAACGTGTACGAATTTGTTTAACGCATTTGTTTTGGTTACTCGACGTCTCCGTTCTCGTGTAGCCTACATATTGCGTTTTTTTTTAATTTGCTTACCGGGCTAAAGGTTAGCATGTTTAAAATACGTAAGTCGTTTTGTTCATCAAATTTAAGTAGATAACTCATCAGTTGTTTGCATCAGAGCGATAATTTTTGAGATAGTTATTAAAACTGTTTAAAGGTTGTCAAACGTTGTTTCTCGTTGTATATCCTTTAATTCTAGAGCTAAATTGATAAATAACGTGTACGAATTTGTTTAACGCATTTGTTTTGGTTACTCGACGTCTCCGTTCTCGTGTAGCCTACATATTGCGTTTTTTTTTTAATTTGCTTACCGGGCTAAAGGTTAGCATGTTTAAAATACGTAAGTCGTTTTGTTCAACAAATTTAAGTAGATAACTCATCAGTTGTTTGCATCAGAGCGACAATTTTTGAGATAGTTATTAAAACTGTTTAAAGGTTGTCAAACATTGTTTCTCGTTGTATATCCTTTAATTCTAGAGTTAAATTTATAAATAACGTGTACGAATTTGTTATTAAAACTGTTATTTCTTCAAACTGGCTCTAGGTCAATAAATTAAACAAGTTGTTGTTGTTTTTGTTCCAATATATTTCGATCTCCAACGGAGATCGTCATCGGGGAATGAGTTCAGATGTTAGGTGGGCAGCGTCTGTTCGAGATGCTGTTGTTGAACTGAATTTAAAGGTCGCCAAAAATCAAAATTTGTTATTAAAACTGTTTAAAGGTTGTCAAACGTTGTTTCTCGTTGTATATCCTTTAATTCTAGAGTTAAATTGATAAATAACGTGTACGAATTTGTTTAACGCATCTGTTTTGGTTACTCGACGTCTCCGTTCTCGTGTAGCCTACATATTGTGTTTTTTTTTTAATTTGCTTACCGGGCTAAAGGTTAGCATGTTTAAAATACGTAAGTCGTTCTGTTCATCATATTTAAGTAGATAACTCATCAGTTGTTTGCATCAGAGCGACAATTTTTGAGATAGTTATTAAAACTGTTTAAAGGTTGTCAAACGTTGTTTCTCGTTGTATATCCTTTAATTCTAGAGTTAAATTGATAAATAACGTGTACGAATTTGTTTAACGCATTTGTTTTGGTTACTCGACGTCTCCGTTCTCGTGTAGCCTACATATTGCGTTTTTTTTTTAATTTGCTTACCGGGCTAAAGGTTAGCATGTTTAAAATACGTAAGTCGTTTTGTTTATCATATTTAAGTAGATAACTCATCAGTTGTTTGCATCAGAGCGATAATTTTTGAGATAGTTATTAAAACTGTTTAAAGGTTGTCAAACGTTGTTTCTCGTTGTATATCCTTTAATTCTAGAGTTAAATTGATAAATAACGTGTACGAATTTGTTTAACGCATTTGTTTTGGTTACTCGACGTCTCCGTTCTCGTGTAGCCTACATATTGCGTTTTTTTTTTTAATTTGCTTACCGGGCTAAAGGTTAGCATGTTTAAAATACGTAAGTCGTTTTGTTCAACAAATTTAAGTAGATAACTCATCAGTTGTTTGCATCAGAGCGATAATTTTTGAGATAGTTATTAAAACTGTTTAAAGGTTGTCAAACGTTGTTTCTCGTTGTATATCCTTTAATTCTAGAGTTAAATTGATAAATAACGTGTACGAATTTGTTTAACGCATTTGTTTTGGTTACTCAACGTCTCCGTTCTCGTGTAGCCTGCATATTGCGTTTTTTTTTGAATTTGCTTACCGGGCTAAAGGTTAGCATGCTTAAAATACGTAAGTCGTTTTGTTCATCAAATTTAAGTAGATAACTCATCAGTTGTTTGCATCAGAGCGACAATTTTTGAGATAGTTATTAAAACTGTTTAAAGGTTGTCAAACGTTGTTTCTCGTTGTATATCCTTTAATTCTAGAGTTAAATTGATAAATAACGTGTACGAATTTGTTTAACGCATTTGTTTTGGTTACTCGACGTCTCCGTTCTCGTGTAGCCTACATATTGCGTTTTTTTTTTAATTTGCTTACCGGGCTAAAGGTTAGCATATTTAAAATACGTAAGTCGTTTTGTTCATCATATTTAAGTAGATAACTCATCAGTTGTTTGCATCAGAGCGATAATTTTTGAGATAGTTATTAAAACTGTTTAAAGGTTGTCAAACGTTGTTTCTCGTTGTATATCCTTTAATTCTAGAGTTAAATTGATAAATAACGTGTACGAATTTGTTTAACGCATTTGTTTTGGTTACTCGACGTCTCCGTTCTCGTGTAGTCTACATATTGCGTTTTTTTTTTTAATTTGCTTACCGGGCTAAAGGTTAGCATGTTTAAAATACGTAAGTCGTTTTGTTCATCAAATTTAAGTAGATAACTCATCAGTTGTTTGCATCAGAGCGATAATTTTTGAGATAGTTATTAAAACTGTTTAAAGGTTGTCAAACGTTGTTTCTCGTTGTATATCCTTTAATTCTAGAGTTAAATTGATAAATAACGTGTACGAATTTGTTTAACGCATTTGTTTTGGTTACTCGACGTCTCCGTTCTCGTGTAGCCTACATATTGCGTTTTTTTTTTTAATTTGCTTACCGGGCTAAAGGTTAGCATGTTTAAAATACGTAAGTCGTTTTCTTCATCATATTTAAGTAGATAACTCATCAGTTGTTTGCATCAGAGCGATAATTTTTGAGATAGTTATTAAAACTGTTTAAAGCTTGTCAAACGTTGTTTCTCGTTGTATATCCTTTAATTCTAGAGTTAAGTTGATAAATAACGTGTACGAATTTGTTTAACGCATTTGTTTTGGTTACTCGACGTCTCCGTTCTCGTGTAGCCTACATATTGCGTTTCTTTTTTTTAATTTGCTTACCGGGCTAAAGGTTAGCATGCTTAAAATACGTAAGTCGTTTTGTTCAACAAATTTAAGTAGATAACTCATCAGTTGTTTGCATCAGAGCGATAATTTTTGAGATAGTTATTAAAACTGTTTAAAGGTTGTCAAACGTTGTTTCTCGTTGTATATCCTTTAATTCTAGAGTTAAATTGATAAATAACCTGTACGAATTTGTTTAACGCATTTGTTTTGGTTACTCGACGTCTCCGTTCTCGTGTAGCCTACATATTGCGTTTTTTTTTTAATTTGCTTACCGGGCTAAAGGTTAGCATGTTTAAAATACGTAAGTCGTTTTGTTCATCAAATTTAAGTAGATAACTCATCAGTTGTTTGCATCAGAGCGATAATTTTTGAGATAGATATTAAAACTGTTTAAAGGTTGTCAAACGTTGTTTCTCGTTGTATATCCTTTAATTCTAGAGTTAAATTGATAAATAACTTGTACGAATTTGTTTAACGCATTTTTTTTGGTTACTCGACGTCTCCGTTCTCGTGTAGCCTACATATTGCGTTTTTTTTTTTTAATTTGCTTACCGGGCTAAAGGTTAGCATGTTTAAAATACGTAAGTCGTTTTGTTCATCAAATTTAAGTAGATAACTCATCAGTTGTTTGCATCAGAGCGACAATTTTTGAGATAGTTATTAAAACTGTTTAAAGGTTGTCAAACGTTGTTTCTCGTTGTATATCCTTTAATTCTAGAGTTAAATTGATAAATAACGTGTACGAATTTGTTTAACGCATTTGTTTTGGTTACTCGACGTCTCCGTTCTCGTGTAGCCTACATATTGCGTTTTTTTTTTAATTTGCTTACCGGGCTAAAGGTTAGCATGTTTAAAATACGTAAGTCGTTTTGTTCATCAAATTTAAGTAGATAACTCATCAGTTGTTTGCATCAGAGCGATAATTTTTGAGATAGTTATTAAAACTGTTTAAAGGTTGTCAAACGTTGTTTCTCGTTGTATATCCTTTAATTCTAGAGTTAAATTGATAAATAACGTGTACGAATTTGTTTAACGCATTTGTTTTGGTTACTCGACGTCTCCGTTCTCGTGTAGCCTACATATTGCGTTTTTTTTTTAATTTGCTTACCGGGCTAAAGGTTAGCATGTTTAAAATACGTAAGTCGTTTTGTTCATCAAATTTAAGTAGATAACTCATCAGTTGTTTGCATCAGAGCGACAATTTTTGAGATAGTTATTAAAACTGTTTAAAGGTTGTCAAACGTTGTTTCTCGTTGTATATCCTTTAATTCTAGAGTTAAATTGATAAATAACGTGTACGAATTTGTTTAACGCATTTGTTTTGGTTACTCGACGTCTCCGTTCTCGTGTAGCCTACATATTGCGTTTTTTTTTAAATTTGCTTACCGGGCTAAAGGTTAGCATGTTTAAAATACGTAAGTCGTTTTGTTCAACAAATTTAAGTAGATAACTCATCAGTTGTTTGCATCAGAGCGATAATTTTTGAGATAGTTATTAAAACTGTTTAAAGGTTGTCAAACGTTGTTTCTCGTTGTATATCCTTTAATTCTAGAGTTAAATTGATAAATAACGTGTACGAATTTGTTTAACGCATTTGTTTTGGTTACTCGACGTCTCTGTTCTCGTGTAGCCTACATATTGCGTTTTTTTTTTAATTTGCTTACCGGGCTAAAGGTTAGCATGTTTAAAATACGTAAGTCGTTTTGTTCATCATATTTAAGTAGATAACTCATCAGTTGTTTGCATCAGAGCGATAATTTTTGAGATAGTTTTTAAAACTGTTTAAAGGTTGTCAAACGTTGTTTCTCGTTGCATATCCTTTAATTCTAGAGTTAAATTGATAAATAACGTGTACGAATTTGTTTAACGCATTTGTTTTGGTTACTCGACGTCTCCGTTCTCGTGTAGCCTACATATTGCGTTTTTTTTTTAATTTGCTTACAGGGCTAAAGGTTAGCATGTTTAAAATACGCAAGTCGTTTTGTTCATCAAATTTAAGTAGATAACTCATCAGTTGTTTGCATCAGAGCGACAATTTTTGAGATAGTTATTAAAACTGTTTAAAGGTTGTCAAACGTTGTTTCTCGTTGTATATCCTTTAATTCTAGAGTTAAATTGATAAATAACGTGTACGAATTTGTTTAACGCATTTGTTTTGGTTACTCGACGTCTCCGTTCTCGTGTAGCCTACATATTGCGTTTTTTTTAAATTTGCTTACCGGGCTAAAGGTTAGCATGTTTAAAATACGTAAGTCGTTTTGTTCAACAAATTTAAGTAGATAACTCATCAGTTGTTTGCATCAGAGCGATAATTTTTGAGATAGTTATTAAAACTGTTTAAAGGTTGTCAAACGTTGTTTCTCGTTGTATATCCTTTAATTCTAGAGTTAAATTGATAAATAACGTGTACGAATTTGTTTAACGCATTTGTTTTGGTTACTCGACGTCTCCGTTCTCGTGTAGCCTACATATTGCGTTTTTTTTTTAATTTGCTTACCGGGCTAAAGGTTAGCATGCTTAAAATACGTAAGTCGTTTTGTTCAACAAATTTGAGTAGATAACTCATCAGTTGTTTCCATCAGAGCGATAATTTTTGAGATAGTTATTAAAACTGTTTAAAGGTTGTCAAACGTTGTTTCTCGTTGTATATCCTTTAATTCTAGAGTTAAATTGATAAATAACGTGTACGAATTTGTTTAACGCATTTGTTTTGGTTACTCTACGTCTCCGTTCTTGTGTAGCCTACATATTGCGTTTTTTTTTAATTTGCTTACCGGGCTAAAGGTTAGCATGTTTAAAATACGTAAGTCGTTGTGTTCATCAAATTTAAGTAGATAACTCATCAGTTATTTGCATCAGAGCGATAATTTTTGAGATAGTTATTAAAACTGTTTAAAGGTTGTCAAACGTTGTTTCTCGTTGTATATCCTTTAATTCTAGAGTTAAATTGATAAATAACGTGTACGAATTTGTTTAACGCATTTGTTTTGGTTACTCGACGTCTCCGTTCTCGTGTAGCCTACATATTGCGTTTTTTTTTTTTTAATTTGCTTACCGGGCTAAAAGTTAGCATGTTTAAAATACGTAAGTCGTTTTTTTCATCAAATTTAAGTAGATAACTCATCAGTTGTTTGCATCAGAGCGATAATTTTTGAGATAGTTATTAAAACTGTTTAAAGGTTGTCAAACGTTGTTTCTCGTTGTATATCCTTTACTTCTAGAGTTAAATTGATAAATAACGTATACGAATTTGTTTAACGCATTTGTTTTGGTTACTCGACGTCTCCGTTCTCGTGTAGCCAACATATTGCGTTTTTTTTTTTAATTTGCTTACCGGGCTAAAGGTTAGCATGTTTAAAATACGTAAGTCGTTTTGTTCATCAAATTTAAGTAGATAACTCATCAGTTGTTTGCATCAGAGCGATAATTTTTGAGATAGTTATTAAAACTGTTTAAAGGTTGTCAAACGTTGTTTCTCGTTGTATATCCTTTAATTCTAGAGTTAAATTGATAAATAACGTGTACGAATTTGTTTAACGCATTTGTTTTGGTTACTCGACGTCTCCGTTCTCGTGTAGCCTACATATTGCGTTTTTTTTTAATTTGCTTACCGGGCTAAAGGTTAGCATGTTTAAAATACGTAAGTCGTTTTGTTCATCAAATTTAAGTAGATAACTCATCAGTTGTTTGCATCAGAGCGATAATTTTTGAGATAGTTATTAAAACTGTTTAAAGGTTGTCAAACGTTGTTTCTCGTTGTATATCCTTTAATTCTAGAGTTAAATTGATAAATAACGTGTACGAATTTGTTTAACGCATTTGTTTTGGTTACTCGACGTCTCCGTTCTCGTGTAGCCTACATATTGCGTTTTTTTTTTTAATTTGCTTACCGGGCTAAAGGTTAGCATGTTTAAAATACGTAAGTCGTTTTGTTCATCATATTTAAGTAGATAACTCATCAGTTGTTTGCATCAGAGCGATAATTTTTGAGATAGTTATTAAAAGTGTTTAAAGGTTTTCAAACGTTGTTTCTCGTTGTATATCCTTTAATTCTAGAGTTAAATTGATAAATAACGTGTACGAATTTGTTTAACGCATTTGTTTTGGTTACTCGACGTCTCCGTTCTCGTGTAGCCTACATATTGCGTTTTTTTTTAATTTGCTTACCGGGCTAAAGGTTAGCATGTTTAAAATACGTAAGTCGTTTTGTTCATCAAATTTAAGTAGATAACTCATCAGTTGTTTTCATCAGAGCGATAATTTTTGAGATAGTTATTGAAACTGTTTAAAGGTTGTCAAACGTTGTTTCTCGTTGTATATCCTTTAATTCTAGAGTTAAATTGATAAATAACGTGTACGAATTTGTTTAACGCATTTGTTTTGGTTACTCGACGTCTCCTTTCTCGTGTAGCCTACATATTGCGTTTTTTTTTTTAATTTGCTTACCGGGCTAAAGGTTAGCATGTTTAAAATACGTAAGTCGTTTTGTTCATCAAATTTAAGTAGATAACTCATCAGTTGTTTGCATCAGAGCGATAATTTTTGAGATAGTTATTAAAATTGTTTAAAGGTTGTCAAACGTTGTTTCTCGTTGTATATCCTTTAATTCTATAGTTAAATTGATAAATAACGTGTACGAATTTGTTTAACGCATTTGTTTTTGTTACTCGACGTCTCCGTTCTCGTGTAGCCTACATATTGCGTTTTTTTTTTTAATTTGCTTACCGGGCTAAAGGTTAGCATGTTTAAAATACGTAAGTCGTTTTGTTCATCATATTTAAGTAGATAACTCATCAGTTGTTTGCATCAGAGCGGTAATTTTTGAGATAGTTATTAAAACTGTTTAAAGGTTGTCAAACGTTGTTTCTCGTTGTATATCCTTTAATTCTAGAGTTAAATTGATACATAACGTGTACGAATTTGTTTAACGCATTTGTTTTGGTTACTTGACGTCTCCGTTCTCGTGTAGCCTACATATTGCGTTTTTTTTTTAATTTGCTTACCGGGCCAAAGGTTAGCATGTTTAAAATACGTAAGTCGTTTTGTTCATCAAATTTAAGTAGATAACTCATCAGTTGTTTGCATCAGAGCGATAATTTTTGAGATAGTTATTAAAACTGTTTAAAGGTTGTCAAACGTTGTTTCTCGTTGTATATCCTTTAATTCTAGAGTTAAATTGATAAATAACGTGTACGAATTTGTTTAACGCATTTGTTTTGGTTACTTGACGTCTCCGTTCTCGTGTAGCCTACATATTGCGTTTTTTTTTTAATTTGCTTACCGGGCTAAAGGTTAGCATGTTTAAAATACGTAAGTCGTTTTGTTCATCAAATTTAAGTAGATAACTCATCAGTTGTTTGCATCAGAGCGACAATTTTTGAGATAGTTATTAAAACTGTTTAAAGGTTGTCAAACGTTGTTTCTCGTTGTATATCCTTTAATCCTAGAGTTAAATTGATAAATAACGTGTACGAATTTGTTTAACGCATTTGTTTTGGTTACTCGACGTCTCCGTTCTCGTGTAGCCTACATATTGCGTTTTTTTTTTTTAATTTGTTTACCGGGCTAAAGGTTAGCATGTTTAAAATACGTAAGTCGTTTTGTTCATCAAATTTAAGTAGATAACTCATCAGTTGTTTGCATCAGAGCGACAATTTTTGAGATAGTTATTAAAACTGTTTAAAGGTTGTCAAACGTTGTTTCTCGTTGTATAGCCTTTAATTCTAGAGTTAAATTGATAAATAACGTGTACGAATTTGTTTAACGCATTTGTTTTGGTTACTCGAAGTCTCCGTTCTCGTGTAGCCTACATATTGCGTTTTTTTTTTTAATTTGCTTACCGGGCTAAAGGTTAGCATGCTTAAAATACGTAAGTCGTTTTGTTCAACAAATTTAAGTAGATAACTCATCAGTTGTTTGCATCAGAGCGACAATTTTTGAGATAGTTATTAAAACTGTTTAAAGGTTGTCAAACGTTGTTTCTCGTTGTATATCCTTTAATTCTAGAGTTAAATTGATAAATAACGTGTACGAATTTGTTTAACGCATTTGTTTTGGTTACTCGACGTCTCCGTTCGCGTGTAGCCCACATATTGCGGTTTTTTTTTAATTTGCTTACCGGGCTAAAGGTTAGCATGTTTAAAATACGTAAGTCGTTTTGTTCATCATATTTAAGTAGATAACTCATCAGTTGTTTGCATCAGAGCGATAATTTTTGAGATAGTTATTAAAACTGTTTAAAGGTTGTCAAACGTTGTTTCTCGTTGTATATCCTTTAATTCTAGAGTTAAATTGATAAATAACGTGTACGAATTTGTTTAACGCATTTGTTTTGGTTACTCGACGTCTCCGTTCTCGTGTAGCCTACATATTGCGTTTTTTTTTTAATTTGCTTACCGGGCTAAAGGTTAGCATGTTTAAAATACGTAAGTCGTTTTGTTCATCAAATTTAAGTAGATAACTCATCAGTTGTTTGCATCAGAGCGACAATTTTTGAGATAGTTATTAAAACTGTTTAAAGGTTGTCAAACGTTGTTTCTCGTTGTATATCCTTTAATCCTAGAGTTAAATTGATAAATAACGTGTACGAATTTGTTTAACGCATTTGTTTTGGTTACTCGACGTCTCCGTTCTCGTGTAGCCTACATATTGCGTTTTTTTTTAATTTGCTTACCGGGCTAAAGGTTAGCATGTTTAAAATACGTAAGTCGTTTTGTTCATCAAATTTAAGTAGATAACTCATCAGTTGTTTGCATCAGAGCGACAATTTTTGAGATAGTTATTAAAACTGTTTAAAGGTTGTCAAACGTTGTTTCTCGTTGTATATCCTTTAATTCTAGAGTTAAATTGATAAATAACGTGTACGAATTTGTTTAACGCATTTGTTTTGGTTACTCGACGTCTCCGTTCTCGTGTAGCCTACATATTGCGTTTTTTTTTTTAATTTGCTTACCGGGCTAAAGGTTAGCATGCTTAAAATACGTAAGTCGTTTTGTTCAACAAATTTAAGTAGATAACTCACCAGTTGTTTGCATCAGAGCGACAATTTTTGAGATAGTTATTAAAACTGTTTAAAGGTTGTCAAACGTTGTTTCTCGTTGTATATCCTTTAATTCTAGAGTTAAATTGATAAATAACGTGTACGAATTTGTTTAACGCATTTGTTTTGGTTACTCGACGTCTCCGTTCTCGTGTAGCCCACATATTGCGTTTTTTTCTTAATTTGCTTACCGGGCTAAAGGTTAGCATGTTTAAAATACGTAAGTCGTTTTGTTCATCATATTTAAGTAGATAACTCATCAGTTGTTTGCATCAGAGCGATAATTTTTGAGATAGTTATTAAAACTGTTTAAAGGTTGTCAAACGTTGTTTCTCGTTGTATATCCTTTAATTCTAGAGTTAAATTGATAAATAACGTGTACGAATTTGTTTAACGCATTTGTTTTGGTTACTCGACGTCTCCGTTCTCGTGTAGCCTACATATTGCATTTTTTTTTTAAATTTGCTTACCGGGCTAAAGGTTAGCATGTTTAAAATACGTAAGTCGTTTTGTTCATCAAATTTAAGTAGATAGCTCATCAGTTGTTTGCATCAGAGCTACAATTTTTGAGATAGTTATTAAAACTGTTTAAAGGTTGTCAAACGTTGTTTCTCGTTGTATATCCTTTAATTCTAGAGTTAAATTGATAAATAACGTGTACGAATTTGTTTAACGCATTTGTTTTGGTTACTCGACGTCTCCGTTCTCGTGTAGCCTACATATTGCGTTTTTTTTTTTAATTTGCTTACCGGGCTAAAGGTTAGCATGTTTAAAATACGTAAGTCGCTTTGTTCATCAAATTTAAGTAGATAACTCATCAGTTGTTTGCATCAGAGCGATAATTTTTGAGATAGTTATTAAAACTGTTTAAAGGTTGTCAAACGTTGTTTCTCGTTGTATATCCTTTAATTCTAGAGTTAAATTGATAAATAACGTGTACGAATTTGTTTAACGCATTTGTTTTGGTTACTCGACATCTCCGTTCTCGTGTAGCCTACATATTGCGTTTTTTTTTAATTTGCTTACCGGGCTAAAGGTTAGCATGTTTAAAATACGTAAGTCGCTTTGTTCATCAAATTTAAGTAGATAACTCATCAGTTGTTTGCATCAGAGCGACAATTTTTGAGATAGTTATTAAAACTGTTTAAAGGTTGTCAAACGTTGTTTCTCGTTGTATATCCTTTAATTCTAGAGTTAAATTGATAAATAACGTGTACGAATTTGTTTAACGCATTTGTTTTGGTTACTCGACGTCTCCGTTCTCGTGTAGCCTACATATTGCGTTTTTTTTTTAATTTGCTTACCGGGCTAAAGGTTAGCATGTTTAAAATACGTAAGTCGTTTTGTTCATCAAATTTAAGTAGATAACTCATCAGTTGTTTGCATCAGAGCGATAATTTTTGAGATAGTTATTAAAACTGTTTAAAGGTTGTCAAACGTTGTTTCTCGTTGTATATCCTTTAATTCTAGAGTTAAATTGATAAATAACGTGTACGAATTTGTTTAACGCATTTGTTTTGGTTACTCGACGTCTCCGTTCTCGTGTAGCCTACATATTGCGTTTTTTTTTTAATTTGCTTACCGGGCTAAAGGTTAGCATGTTTAAAATACGTAAGTCGTTTTGTTCATCAAATTTAAGTAGATAACTCATCAGTTGTTTGCATCAGAGCGATAATTTTTGAGATAGTTATTAAAACTGTTTAAAGGTTGTCAAACGTTGTTTCTCGTTGTATATCCTTTAATTCTAGAGTTAAATTGATAAATAACGTGTACGAATTTGTTTAACGCATTTGTTTTGGTTACTCGACGTCTCCGTTCTCGTGTAGCCTACATATTGCGTTTTTTTTTTTAATTTGCTTACCGGGCTAAAGGTTAGCATGTTTAAAATACGTAAGTCGTTTTATTCATCAAATTTAAGTAGATAACTCATCAGTTGTTTGCATCAGAGCGACAATTTTTGAGATAGTTATTCAAACTGTTTAAAGGTTGTCAAACGTTGTTTCTCGTTGTATATCCTTTAATCCTAGAGTTAAATTGATAAATAACGTGTACGAATTTGTTTAACGCATTTGTTTTGGTTACTCGACGTCTCCGTTCTCGTGTAGCCTACATATTGCGTTTTTTTTTTTAATTTGCTTACCGGGCTAAAGGTTAGCATGTTTAAAATACGTAAGTCGTTTTGTTCATCAAATTTAAGTAGATAACTCATCAGTTGTTTGCATCAGAGCGACAATTTTTGAGATAGTTATTAAAACTGTTTAAAGGTTGTCAAACGTTGTTTCTCGTTGTATATCCTTTAATTCTAGAGTTAAATTGATAAATAACGTGTACGAATTTGTTTAACGCATTTGTTTTGGTTACTCGACGTCTCCGTTCTCGTGTAGCCTACATATTGCGTTTTTTTTTTTTATTTGCTTACCGGGCTAAAGGTTAGCATGCTTAAAATACGTAAGTCGTTTTGTTCAACAAATTTAAGTAGATAACTCATCAGTTGTTTGCATCAGAGCGACAATTTTTGAGATAGTTATTAAAACTGTTTAAAGGTTGTCAAACGTTGTTTCTCGTTGTATATCCTTTAATTCTAGAGTTAAATTGATAAATAACGTGTACGAATTTGGTTAACGCATTTGTTTTGGTTACTCGACGTCTCCGTTCGCGTGTAGCCCACATATTGCGTTTTTTTTTTTAATTTGCTTACCGGGCTAAAGGTTAGCATGTTTAAAATACGTAAGTCGTTTTGTTCATCATATTTAAGTAGATAACTCATCAGTTGTTTGCATCAGAGCGATAATTTTGAGATAGTTATTAAAACTGTTTAAAGGTTGTCAAACGTTGTTTCTCGTTGTATATCCTTTAATTCTAGAGTTAAATTGATAAATAACGTGTACGAATTTGTTTAACGCATTTGTTTTGGTTACTCGACGTCTCCGTTCTCGTGTAGCCTACATATTGCGTTTTTTTTTTAATTTGCTTACCGGGCTAAAGGTTAGCATGTTTAAAATACGTAAGTCGTTTTGTTCATCAAATTTAAGTAGATAACTCATCAGTTGTTTGCATCAGAGCGACAATTTTTGAGATAGTTATTAAAACTGTTTAAAGGTTGTCAAACGTTGTTTCTCGTTGTATATCCTTTAATCCTAGAGTTAAATTGATAAATAACGTGTACGAATTTGTTTAACGCATTTGTTTTGGTTACTCGACGTCTCCGTTCTCGTGTAGCCTACATATTGCGTTTTTTTTTTAATTTGCTTACCGGGCTAAAGGTTAGCATGTTTAAAATACGTAAGTCGTTTTGTTCATCAAATTTAAGTAGATAACTCATCAGTTGTTTGCATCAGAGCGACAATTTTTGAGATAGTTATTAAAACTGTTTAAAGGTTGTCAAACGTTGTTTCTCGTTGTATATCCTTTAATTCTAGAGTTAAATTGATAAATAACGTGTACGAATTTGTTTAACGCATTTGTTTTGGTTACTCGACGTCTCCGTTCTCGTGTAGCCTACATATTGCGTTTTTTTTTTAATTTGCTTACCGGGCTAAAGGTTAGCATGCTTAAAATACGTAAGTCGTTTTGTTCAACATATTTAAGTAGATAACTCACCAGTTGTTTGCATCAGAGCGACAATTTTTGAGATAGTTATTAAAACTGTTTAAAGGTTGTCAAACGTTGTTTCTCGTTGTATATCCTTTAATTCTAGAGTTAAATTGATAAATAACGTGTACGAATTTGTTTAGCGCATTTGTTTTGGTTACTCGACGTCTCCGTTCTCGTGTAGCCCACATATTGCGTTTTTTTCTTAATTTGCTTACCGGGCTAAAGGTTAGCATGTTTAAAATACGTAAGTCGTTTTGTTCATCATATTTAAGTAGATAACTCATCAGTTGTTTGCATCAGATCGATAATTTTTGAGATAGTTATTAAAACTGTTTAAAGGTTGTCAAACGTTGTTTCTCGTTGTATATCCTTTAATTCTAGAGTTAAATTGATAAATAACGTGTACGAATTTGTTTAACGCATTTGTTTTGGTTACTCGACGTCTCCGTTCTCGTGTAGCCTACATATAGCGTTTTTTTTTTTTTTATTTGCTTACCGGGCTAAAGGTTAGCATGTTTAAAATACGTAAGTCGTTTTGTTCATCAAATTTAAGTAGATAACTCATCAGTTGTTTGCATCAGAGCGACAATTTTTGAGATAGTTATTAAAACTGTTTAAAGGTTGTCAAACGTTGTTTCTCGTTGTATATCCTTTAATTCTAGAGTTAAATTGATAAATAACGTGTACGAATTTGTTTAACGCATTTGTTTTGGTTACTCGATGTCTCCGTTCTCGTGTAGCCTACATATTGCGTTTTTTTTTTAATTTGCTTACCGGGCTAAAGGTTAGCATGTTTAAGATACGTAAGTCGTTTTGTTCATCAAATTTAAGTAGATAACTCATCAGTTGTTTGCATCAGAGCGATAATTTTTGATATAGTTATTAAAACTGTTTAAAGGTTGTCAAACGTTGTTTCTCGTTGTATATCCTTTAATTCTAGAGTTAAATTGATAAATAACGTGTACCAATTTGTTTAACGCATTTGTTTTGGTTACTCGACGTCTCCGTTCTCGTGTAGCCTACATATTGCGTTTTTTTTTAATTTGCTTACCGGGCTAAAGGTTAGCATGTTTAAAATACGTAAGTCGCTTTGTTCATCAAATTTAAGTAGATAACTCATCAGTTGTTTGCATCAGAGCGACAATTTTTGAGATAGTTACTAAAACTGTTTAAAGGTTGTCAAACGTTGTTTCTCGTTGTATATCCTTTAATTCTAGAGTTAAATTGATAAATAACGTGTACGAATTTGTTTAACGCATTTGTTTTGGTTACTCGACGTCTCCGTTCTCGTGTAGCCTACATATTGCGTTTTTTTTTAATTTGCTTACCGGCCTAAAGGTTAGCATGTTTAAAATACGTAAGTCGTTTTGTTCATCATATTTAAGTAGATAACTCATCAGTTGTTTGCATCAGAGCGATAATTTTTGAGATAGTTATTAAAACTGTTTAAAGGTTGTCAAACGTTGTTTCTCGTTGTATATCCTTTAATTCTAGAGTTAAATTGATAAATAACGTGTACGAATTTGTTTAACGCGTTTTTTTTGGTTACTCGACGTCTCCGTTCTTGTGTAGCCTACATATTGCGTTTTTTTTTTTAATTTGCTTACCGGGCTAAAGGTTAGCATGTTTAAAATACGTAAGTCGTTTTGTTCATCAAATTTAAGTAGATAACTCATCAGTTGTTTGCATCAGAGCGATAATTTTTGAGATAGTTATTAAAACTGTTTAAAGGTTGTCAAACGTTGTTTCTCGTTGTATATCCTTTAATTCTAGAGTTAAATTGATAAATAACGTATACGAATTTGTTTAACGCATTTGTTTTGGTTACACGACGTCTCCGTTCTCGTGTAGCCTACATATTGCGTTTTTTTTTTAATTTGCTTACCGGGCTAAAGGTTAGCATGCTTAAAATACGTAAGTCGTTTTGTTCAACAAATTTAAGTAGATAACTCATCAGTTGTTTGCATCAGAGCGACAATTTTTGAGATAGTTATTAAAACTGTTTAAAGGTTGTCAAACGTTGTTTCTCGTTGTATATCGTTTAATTCTAGAGTTAAATTGATAAATAACGTGTACGAATTTGTTTAACGCATTTGTTTTGGTTACTCGACGTCTCCGTTCTCGTGTAGCCCACATATTGCGTTTTTTTTTAATTTGCTTACCGGGCTAAAGGTTAGCATGTTTAAAATAGGTAAGTCGTTTTGTTCATCATATTTAAGTAGATAACTCATCAGTTGTTTGCATCAGAGCGATAATTTTTGAGATAGTTATTAAAACTGTTTAAAGGTTGTCAAACGTTGTTTCTCGTTGTATATCCTTTAATTCTAGAGTTAAATTGATAAATAACGTGTACGAATTTGTTTAACGCATTTGTTTTGGTTACTCGACGTCTCCGTTCTCGTGTAGCCTACATATTGCGTTTTTTTTTAATTTGCTTACCGGGCTAAAGGTTAGCATGTTTAAAATACGTAAATCGTTTTGTTCATCAAATTTAAGTAGATAACTCATCAGTTGTTTGCATCAGAGCGACAATTTTTGAGATAGTTATTAAAACTGTTTAAAGGTTGTCAAACGTTGTTTCTCGTTGTATATCCTTTAATCCTAGAGTTAAATTGATAAATAACGTGTACGAATTTGTTTAACGCATTTGTTTTGGTTACTCGACGTCTCCGTTCTCGTGTAGCCTACATATTGCGTTTTTTTTTTAATTTGCTTACCCGGCTAAAGGTTAGCATGTTTAAAATACGTAAGTCGTTTTGTTCATCAAATTTAAGTAGATAACTCATCAGTTGTTTGCATCAGAGCGACAATTTTTGAGATAGTTATTAAAACTGTTTAAAGGTTGTCAAAAGTTGTTTCTCGTTGTATATCCTTTAATTCTAGAGTTAAATTGATAAATAACGTGTACGAATTTGTTTAACGCATTTGTTTTGGTTACTCGACGTCTCCGTTCTCGTGTAGCCTACATATTGCGTTTTTTTTTTAATTTGCTTACCGGGCTAAAGGTTAGCATGCTTAAAATACGTAAGTCGTTTTGTTCAACAAATTTAAGTAGATAACTCATCAGTTGTTTGCATCAGAGCGACAATTTTTGAGATAGTTATTAAAACTGTTTAAAGGTTGTCAAACGTTGTTTCTCGTTGTATATCCTTTAATTCTAGAGTTAAATTGATAAATAACGTGTACGAATTTGTTTAACGCATTTGTTTTGGTTACTCGACGTCTCCGTTCTCGTGTAGCCCACATATTGCGTTTTTTTTTTAATTTGCTTACCGGGCTAAAGGTTAGCATGTTTAAAATACGTAAGTCGTTTTGTTCATCATATTTAAGTAGATAACTCATCAGTTGTTTGCATCAGAGCGATAATTTTTGAGATAGTTATTAAAACTGTTTAAAGGTTGTCAAACGTTGTTTCTCGTTGTATATCCTTTAATTCTAGAGTTAAATTGATAAATAACGGTACGAATTTGTTTAACGCATTTGTTTTGGTTACTCGACGTCTCCGTTCTCGTGTAGCCTACATATTGGGTTTTTTTTTTTTTAATTTGCTTACCGGGCTAAAGGTTAGCATGTTTAAAATACGTAAGTCGTTTTGTTCATCAAATTTAAGTAGATAACTCATCAGTTGTTTGCATCAGAGCGACAATTTTTGAGATAGTTATTAAAACTGTTTAAAGGTTGTCAAACGTTGTTTCTCGTTGTATATCCTTTAATTCTAGAGTTAAATTGATAAATAACGTGTACGAATTTGTTTAACGCATTTGTTTTGGTTACTCGACGTCTCCGTTCTCGTGTAGCCTACATATTGCGTTTTTTTTTTTAATTTGCTTACCGGGCTAAAGGTTAGCATGTTTAAAATACGTAAGTCGTTTTGTTCATCAAATTTAAGTAGATAACTCATCAGTTGTTTGCATCAGAGCAATAATTTTTGAGATAGTTATTAAAACTGTTTAAAGGTTATCAAACGTTGTTTCTCGTTGTATATCCTTTAATTCTAGAGTTAAATTGATAAATAACGTGTACGAATTTGTTTAACGCATTTGTTTTGGTTACTCGACGTCTCCGTTCTCGTGTAGCCTACATATTGCGTTTTTTTTTCAATTTGCTTACCGGGCTAAAGGTTAGCATGTTTAAAATACGTAAGTCGTTTTGTTCATCAAATTTAAGTAGATAACTCATCAGTTGTTTGCATCAGAGCGACAATTTTTGAGATAGTTATTAAAACTGTTTAAAGGTTGTCAAACGTTGTTTCTCGTTGTATATCCTTTAATTCTAGAGTTAAATTGATAAATAACGTGTACGAATTTGTTTAACGCATTTGTTTTGGTTACTCGATGTCTCCGTTCTCGTGTAGCCTACATATTGCGTTTTTTTTTTAATTTGCTTACCGGGCTAAAGGTTAGCATGTTTAAAATACGTAAGTCGTTTTGTTCATCATATTTAGGTAGATAACTCATCAGTTGTTTGCATCAGAGCGATAATTTTTGAGATAGTTATTAAAACTGTTTAAAGGTTGTCAAACGTTGTTTCTCGTTGTATATCCTTTAATACTAGAGTTAAATTGATAAATAACGTGTACGAATTTGTTTAACGCATTTGTTTTGGTTACTCGACGTCTCCGTTCTCGTGTAGCCTACATATTGTGTTTTTTTTTTTAATTTGCTTACCGGGCTAAAGGTTAGCATGCTTAAAATACGTAAGTCGTTTTGTTCAACAAATTTAAGTAGATAACTCATCAGTTGTTTGCATCAGAGCGACAATTTTTGAGATAGTTATTAAAACTGTTTAAAGGTTGTCAAACGTTGTTTCTCGTTGTATATCCTTTAATTCTAGAGTTAAATTGATAAATAACGTGTACGAATTTGTTTAACGCAATTGTTTTGGTTACTCGACGTCTCCGTTCTCGTGTAGCCCACATATTGCGTTTTTTTTTTAATTTGCTTACCGGGCTAAAGGTTACCATGTTTAAAATACGTAAGTCGTTTTGTTCATCATATTTAAGTAGATAACTCATCAGTTGTTTGCATCAGAGCGATAATTTTTGAGATAGTTATTAAAACTGTTTAAAGGTTGTCAAACGTTGTTTCTCGTTGTATATCCTTTAATTCTAGAGTTAAATTGATAAATAACGTGTTCGAATTTGTTTAACGCATTTGTTTTGGTTACTCGACGTCTCCGTTCTCGTGTAGCCTACATATTGCGTTTTTTTTTTTAATTTGCTTACCGGGCTAAAGGTTAGCATGTTTAAAATACGTAAGTCGTTTTGTTCATCAAATTTAAGTAGATAACTCATCAGTTGTTTGCATCAGAGCGACAATTTTTGAGATAGTTATTAAAACTGTTTAAAGGTTGTCAAACGTTGTTTCTCGTTGTATATCCTTTAATCCTAGAGTTAAATTGATAAATAACGTGTACGAATTTGTTTAACGCATTTGTTTTGGTTACTCGACGTCTCCGTTCTCGTGTAGCCTACATATTGCGTTTTTTTTTTAATTTGCTTACCGGGCTAAAGGTTAGCATGTTTAAAATACGTAAGTCGTTTTGTTCATCAAATTTAAGTAGATAACTCATCAGTTGTTTGCATCAGAGCGACAATTTTTGAGATAGTTATTAAAACTGTTTAAAGGTTGTCAAACGTTGTTTCTCGTTGTATATCCTTTAATTCTAGAGTTAAATTGATAAATAACGTGTACGAATTTGTTTAACGCATTTGTTTTGGTTACTCGACGTCTCCGTTCTCGTGTAGCCTACATATTGCGTTTTTTTTTTTAATTTGCTTACCGGGCTAAAGGTTAGCATGCTTAAAATACGTAAGTCGTTTTGTTCAACAAATTTAAGTAGATAACTCATCAGTTGTTTGCATCAGAGCGACAATTTTTGAGATAGTTATTAAAACTGTTTAAAGGTTGTCAAACGTTGTTTCTCGTTGTATATCCTTTAATTCTAGAGTTAAATTGATAAATAACGTGTACGAATTTGTTTAACGCATTTGTTTTGGTTACTCGACGTCTCAGTTCGCGTGTAGCCCACATATTGCGTTTTTTTTTTAATTTGCTTACCGGGCTAAAGGTTAGCATGTTTAAAATACGTAAGTCGTTTTGTTCATCATATTTAAGTAGATAACTCATCAGTTGTTTGCATCAGAGCGATAATTTTGAGATAGTTATTAAAACTGTTTAAAGGTTGTCAAACGTTGTTTCTCGTTGTATATCCTTTAATTCTAGAGTTAAATTGATAAATAACGTGTACGAATTTGTTTAACGCATTTGTTTTGGTTACTCGACGTCTCCGTTCTCGTGTAGCCTACATATTGCGTTTTTTTTTTAATTTGCTTACCGGGCTAAAGGTTAGCATGTTTAAAATACGTAAGTCGTTTTGTTCATCAAATTTAAGTAGATAACTCATCAGTTGTTTGCATCAGAGCGACAATTTTTGAGATAGTTATTAAAACTGTTTAAAGGTTGTCAAACGTTGTTTCTCGTTGTATATCCTTTAATCCTAGAGTTAAATTGATAGATAACGTGTACGAATTTGTTTAACGCATTTGTTTTGGTTACTCGACGTCTCCGTTCTCGTGTAGCCTACATATTGTGTTTTTTTTTTTAATTTGCTTACCGGGCTAAAGGTTAGCATGTTTAAAATACGTAAGTCGTTTTGTTCATCATATTTAAGTAGATAACTCATCAGTTGTTTGCATCAGAGCGATAATTTTTGAGATAGTTATTAAAACTGTTTAAAGGTTGTCAAACGTTGTTTCTCGTTGTATATCCTTTAATTCTAGAGTTAAATTGATAAATAACGTGTTCGAATTTGTTTAACGCATTTGTTTTGGTTACTCGACGTCTCCGTTCTCGTGTAGCCTACATATTGCGTTTTTTTTTTTAATTTGCTTACCGGGCTAAAGGTTAGCATGTTTAAAATACGTAAGTCGTTTTGTTCATCAAATTTAAGTAGATAACTCATCAGTTGTTTGCATCAGAGCGACAATTTTTGAGATAGTTATTAAAACTGTTTAAAGGTTGTCAAACGTTGTTTCTCGTTGTATATCCTTTAATCCTAGAGTTAAATTGATAAATAACGTGTACGAATTTGTTTAACGCATTTGTTTTGGTTACTCGACGTCTCCGTTCTCGTGTAGCCTACATATTGCGTTTTTTTTTTAATTTGCTTACCGGGCTAAAGGTTAGCATGTTTAAAATACGTAAGTCGTTTTGTTCATCAAATTTAAGTAGATAACTCATCAGTTGTTTGCATCAGAGCGACAATTTTTGAGATAGTTATTAAAACTGTTTAAAGGTTGTCAAACGTTGTTTCTCGTTGTATATCCTTTAATTCTAGAGTTAAATTGATAAATAACGTGTACGAATTTGTTTAACGCATTTGTTTTGGTTACTCGACGTCTCCGTTCTCGTGTAGCCTACATATTGCGTTTTTTTTTTTAATTTGCTTACCGGGCTAAAGGTTAGCATGCTTAAAATACGTAAGTCGTTTTGTTCAACAAATTTAAGTAGATAACTCATCAGTTGTTTGCATCAGAGCGACAATTTTTGAGATAGTTATTAAAACTGTTTAAAGGTTGTCAAACGTTGTTTCTCGTTGTATATCCTTTAATTCTAGAGTTAAATTGATAAATAACGTGTACGAATTTGTTTAACGCATTTGTTTTGGTTACTCGACGTCTCAGTTCGCGTGTAGCCCACATATTGCGTTTTTTTTTTAATTTGCTTACCGGGCTAAAGGTTAGCATGTTTAAAATACGTAAGTCGTTTTGTTCATCATATTTAAGTAGATAACTCATCAGTTGTTTGCATCAGAGCGATAATTTTGAGATAGTTATTAAAACTGTTTAAAGGTTGTCAAACGTTGTTTCTCGTTGTATATCCTTTAATTCTAGAGTTAAATTGATAAATAACGTGTACGAATTTGTTTAACGCATTTGTTTTGGTTACTCGACGTCTCCGTTCTCGTGTAGCCTACATATTGCGTTTTTTTTTAAATTTGCTTACCGGGCTAAAGGTTAGCATGTTTAAAATACGTAAGTCGTTTTGTTCATCAAATTTAAGTAGATAACTCATCAGTTGTTTGCATCAGAGCGACAATTTTTGAGATAGTTATTAAAACTGTTTAAAGGTTGTCAAACGTTGTTTCTCGTTGTATATCCTTTAATCCTAGAGTTAAATTGATAGATAACGTGTACGAATTTGTTTAACGCATTTGTTTTGGTTACTCGACGTCTCCGTTCTCGTGTAGCCTACATATTGTGTTTTTTTTTTTAATTTGCTTACCGGGCTAAAGGTTAGCATGTTTAAAATACGTAAGTCGTTTTGTTCATCATATTTAAGTAGATAACTCATCAGTTGTTTGCATCAGAGCGATAATTTTTGAGATAGTTATTAAAACTGTTTAAAGGTTGTCAAACGTTGTTTCTCGTTGTATATCCTTTAATTCTAGAGTTAAATTGATAAATAACGTGTTCGAATTTGTTTAACGCATTTGTTTTGGTTACTCGACGTCTCCGTTCTCGTGTAGCCTACATATTGCGTTTTTTTTTTTAATTTGCTTACCGGGCTAAAGGTTAGCATGTTTAAAATACGTAAGTCGTTTTGTTCATCAAATTTAAGTAGATAACTCATCAGTTGTTTGCATCAGAGCGACAATTTTTGAGATAGTTATTAAAACTGTTTAAAGGTTGTCAAACGTTGTTTCTCGTTGTATATCCTTTAATCCTAGAGTTAAATTGATAAATAACGTGTACGAATTTGTTTAACGCATTTGTTTTGGTTACTCGACGTCTCCGTTCTCGTGTAGCCTACATATTGCGTTTTTTTTTTAATTTGCTTACCGGGCTAAAGGTTAGCATGTTTAAAATACGTAAGTCGTTTTGTTCATCAAATTTAAGTAGATAACTCATCAGTTGTTTGCATCAGAGCGACAATTTTTGAGATAGTTATTAAAACTGTTTAAAGGTTGTCAAACGTTGTTTCTCGTTGTATATCCTTTAATTCTAGAGTTAAATTGATAAATAACGTGTACGAATTTGTTTAACGCATTTGTTTTGGTTACTCGACGTCTCCGTTCTCGTGTAGCCTACATATTGCGTTTTTTTTTTTAATTTGCTTACCGGGCTAAAGGTTAGCATGCTTAAAATACGTAAGTCGTTTTGTTCAACAAATTTAAGTAGATAACTCATCAGTTGTTTGCATCAGAGCGACAATTTTTGAGATAGTTATTAAAACTGTTTAAAGGTTGTCAAACGTTGTTTCTCGTTGTATATCCTTTAATTCTAGAGTTAAATTGATAAATAACGTGTACGAATTTGTTTAACGCATTTGTTTTGGTTACTCGACGTCTCAGTTCGCGTGTAGCCCACATATTGCGTTTTTTTTTTAATTTGCTTACCGGGCTAAAGGTTAGCATGTTTAAAATACGTAAGTCGTTTTGTTCATCATATTTAAGTAGATAACTCATCAGTTGTTTGCATCAGAGCGATAATTTTGAGATAGTTATTAAAACTGTTTAAAGGTTGTCAAACGTTGTTTCTCGTTGTATATCCTTTAATTCTAGAGTTAAATTGATAAATAACGTGTACGAATTTGTTTAACGCATTTGTTTTGGTTACTCGACGTCTCCGTTCTCGTGTAGCCTACATATTGCGTTTTTTTTTTAATTTGCTTACCGGGCTAAAGGTTAGCATGTTTAAAATACGTAAGTCGTTTTGTTCATCAAATTTAAGTAGATAACTCATCAGTTGTTTGCATCAGAGCGACAATTTTTGAGATAGTTATTAAAACTGTTTAAAGGTTGTCAAACGTTGTTTCTCGTTGTATATCCTTTAATCCTAGAGTTAAATTGATAGATAACGTGTACGAATTTGTTTAACGCATTTGTTTTGGTTACTCGACGTCTCCGTTCTCGTGTAGCCTACATATTGTGTTTTTTTTTTTAATTTGCTTACCGGGCTAAAGGTTAGCATGTTTAAAATACGTAAGTCGTTTTGTTCATCATATTTAAGTAGATAACTCATCAGTTGTTTGCATCAGAGCGATAATTTTTGAGATAGTTATTAAAACTGTTTAAAGGTTGTCAAACGTTGTTTCTCGTTGTATATCCTTTAATTCTAGAGTTAAATTGATAAATAACGTGTTCGAATTTGTTTAACGCATTTGTTTTGGTTACTCGACGTCTCCGTTCTCGTGTAGCCTACATATTGCGTTTTTTTTTTTAATTTGCTTACCGGGCTAAAGGTTAGCATGTTTAAAATACGTAAGTCGTTTTGTTCATCAAATTTAAGTAGATAACTCATCAGTTGTTTGCATCAGAGCGACAATTTTTGAGATAGTTATTAAAACTGTTTAAAGGTTGTCAAACGTTGTTTCTCGTTGTATATCCTTTAATCCTAGAGTTAAATTGATAAATAACGTGTACGAATTTGTTTAACGCATTTGTTTTGGTTACTCGACGTCTCCGTTCTCGTGTAGCCTACATATTGCGTTTTTTTTTTAATTTGCTTACCGGGCTAAAGGTTAGCATGTTTAAAATACGTAAGTCGTTTTGTTCATCAAATTTAAGTAGATAACTCATCAGTTGTTTGCATCAGAGCGACAATTTTTGAGATAGTTATTAAAACTGTTTAAAGGTTGTCAAACGTTGTTTCTCGTTGTATATCCTTTAATCCTAGAGTTAAATTGATAGATAACGTGTACGAATTTGTTTAACGCATTTGTTTTGGTTACTCGACGTCTCCGTTCTCGTGTAGCCTACATATTGTGTTTTTTTTTTTTAATTTGCTTACCGGGCTAAAGGTTAGCATGCTTAAAATACGTAAGTCGTTTTGTTCAACAAATTTAAGTAGATAACTCATCAGTTGTTTGCATCAGAGCGACAATTTTTGAGATAGTTATTAAAACTGTTTAAAGGTTGTCAAACGTTGTTTCTCGTTGTATATCCTTTAATTCTAGAGTTAAATTGATAAATAACGTGTACGAATTTGTTTAACGCATTTGTTTTGGTTACTCGACGTCTCCGTTCTCGTGTAGCCCACATATTGCGTTTTTTTTTTAATTTGCTTACCGGGCTAAAGGTTACCATGTTTAAAATACGTAAGTCGTTTTGTTCATCATATTTAAGTAGATAACTCATCAGTTGTTTGCATCAGAGCGATAATTTTTGAGATAGTTATTAAAACTGTTTAAAGGTTGTCAAACGTTGTTTCTCGTTGTATATCCTTTAATTCTAGAGTTAAATTGATAAATAACGTGTTCGAATTTGTTTAACGCATTTGTTTTGGTTACTCGACGTCTCCGTTCTCGTGTAGCCCACATATTGCGTTTTTTTTTTAATTTGCTTACCGGGCTAAAGGTTACCATGTTTAAAATACGTAAGTCGTTTTGTTCATCATATTTAAGTAGATAACTCATCAGTTGTTTGCATCAGAGCGATAATTTTTGAGATAGTTATTAAAACTGTTTAAAGGTTGTCAAACGTTGTTTCTCGTTGTATATCCTTTAATTCTAGAGTTAAATTGATAAATAACGTGTACGAATTTGTTTAACGCATTTGTTTTGGTTACTCGACGTCTCCGTTCTCGTGTAGCCTACATATTGCGTTTTTTTTTTTACTTTGCTTACCGGGCTAAAGGTTAGCATGTTTAAAATACGTAAGTCGTTTTGTTCATCAAATTTAAGTAGATAACTCATCAGTTGTTTGCATCAGAGCGATAATTTTTGAGATAGTTATTAAAACTGTTTAAAGGTTGTCAAACGTTGTTTCTCGTTGTATATCCTTTAATTCTAGAGTTAAATTGATAAATAACGTGTACGAATTTGTTTAACGCATTTGTTTTGGTTACTCGACGTCTCCGTTCACGTGTAGCCTACATATTGCGTTTTTTTTTTTAATTTGCTTACCGGGCTAAACGTTAGCATGTTTAAAATACGTAAGTCGTTTTGTTCATCAAATTTAAGTAGATAACTCATCAGTTGTTTGCATCAGAGCGACAATTTTTGAGATAGTTATTAAAACTGTTTAAAGGTTGTCAAACGTTGTTTCTCGTTGTATATCCTTTAATTCTAGAGTTAAATTGATAAATAACGTGTACGAATTTGTTTAACGCATTTGTTTTGGTTACTCGATGTCTCCGTTCTCGTGTAGCCTACATATTGCGTTTTTTTTTTAATTTGCTTACCGGGCTAAAGGTTAGCATGTTTAAAATACGTAAGTCGTTTTGTTCATCATATTTAAGTAGATAACTCATCAGTTGTTTGCATCAGAGCGATAATTTTTGAGATAGTTATTAAAACTGTTTAAAGGTTGTCAAACGTTGTTTCTCGTTGTATATCCTTTAATTCTAGAGTTAAATTGATAAATAACGTGTACGAATTTGTTTAACGCATTTGTTTTGGTTACTCGACGTCTCCGTTCTCGTGTAGCCTACATATTGTGTTTTTTTTTTTTAATTTGCTTACCGGGCTAAAGGTTAGCATGCTTAAAATACGTAAGTCGTTTTGTTCAACAAATTTAAGTAGATAACTCATCAGTTGTTTGCATCAGAGCGACAATTTTTGAGATAGTTATTAAAACTGTTTAAAGGTTGTCAAACGTTGTTTCTCGTTGTATATCCTTTAATTCTAGAGTTAAATTGATAAATAACGTGTACGAATTTGTTTAACGCATTTGTTTTGGTTACTCGACGTCTCCGTTCTCGTGTAGCCCACATATTGCGTTTTTTTTTTTAATTTGCTTACCGGGCTAAAGGTTACCATGTTTAAAATACGTAAGTCGTTTTGTTCATCATATTTAAGTAGATAACTCATCAGTTGTTTGCATCAGAGCGATAATTTTTGAGATAGTTATTAAAACTGTTTAAAGGTTGTCAAACGTTGTTTCTCGTTGTATTTCCTTTAATTATAGAGTTAAATTGATAAATAACGTGTTCGAATTTGTTTAACGCATTTGTTTTGGTTACTCGACGTCTCCGTTCTCGTGTAGCCTACATATTGCGTTTTTTTTTTTTTTAATTTGCTTACCGGGCTAAAGGTTAGCATGTTTAAATTACGTAAGTCGTTTTGTTCATCAAATTTAAGTAGATAACTCATCAGTTGTTTGCATCAGAGCGACAATTTTTGAGATAGTTATTAAAACTGTTTAAAGGTTGTCAAACGTTGTTTCTCGTTGTATATCCTTTAATTCTAGAGTTAAATTGATAAATAACGTGTACGAATTTGTTTAACGCATTTGTTTTGGTTACTCGACGTCTCCGTTCTCGTGTAGCCCACATATTGCGTTTTTTTTTTTAATTTGCTTACCGGGCTAAAGGTTACCATGTTTAAAATACGTAAGTCGTTTTGTTCATCATATTTAAGTAGATAACTCATCAGTTGTTTGCATCAGAGCGATAATTTTTGAGATAGTTATTAAAACTGTTTAAAGGTTGTCAAACGTTGTTTCTCGTTGTATATCCTTTAATTCTAGAGTTAAATTGATAAATAACGTGTTCGAATTTGTTTAACGCATTTGTTTTGGTTACTCGACGTCTCCGTTCTCGTGTAGCCTACATATTGCGTTTTTTTTTTTAATTTGCTTACCGGGCTAAAGGTTAGCATGTTTAAAATACGTAAGTCGTTTTGTTCAACAAATTTAAGTAGATAACTCATCAGTTGTTTGCATCAGAGCGACAATTTTTGAGATAGTTATTAAAACTGTTTAAAGGTTGTCAAACGTTGTTTCTCGTTGTATATCCTTTAATTCTAGAGTTAAATTGATAAATAACGTGTTCGAATTTGTTTAACGCATTTGTTTTGGTTACTCGACGTCTCCGTTCTCGTGTAGCCTACATATTGCGTTTTTTTTTTTAATTTGCTTACCGGGCTAAAGGTTAGCATGTTTAAAATACGTAAGTCGTTTTGTTCATCAAATTTAAGTAGATAACTCATCAGTTGTTTGCCTCAGAGCGACAATTTTTGAGATAGTTATTAAAACTGTTTAAAGGTTGTCAAACGTTGTTTCTCGTTGTATATCCTTTAATCCTAGAGTTAAATTGATAAATAACGTGTACGAATTTGTTTAACGCATTTGTTTTGGTTACTCGACGTCTCCGTTCTCGTGTAGCCTACATATTGCGTTTTTTTTTTAATTTGCTTACCGGCCTAAAGGTTAGCATGTTTAAAATACGTAAGTCGTTTTGTTCATCAAATTTAAGTAGATAACTCATCAGTTGTTTGCATCAGAGCGACAATTTTTGAGATAGTTATTAAAACTGTTTAAAGGTTGTCAAACGTTGTTTCTCGTTGTATATCCTTTAATTCTAGAGTTAAATTGATAAATAACGTGTACGAATTTGTTTAACGCATTTGTTTTGGTTACTCGACGTCTCCGTTCTCGTGTAGCCTACATATTGCGTTTTTTTTTTTAATTTGCTTACCGGGCTAAAGGTTAGCATGCTTAAAATACGTAAGTCGTTTTGTTCAACAAATTTAAGTAGATAACTCATCAGTTGTTTGCATCAGAGCGACAATTTTTGAGATAGTTATTAAAACTGTTTAAAGGTTGTCAAACGTTGTTTCTCGTTGTATATCCTTTAATTCTAGAGTTAAATTGATAAATAACGTGTACGAATTTGTTTAACGCATTTGTTTTGGTTACTCGACGTCTCCGTTCGCGTGTAGCCCACATATTGCGTTTTTTTTTTAATTTGCTTACCGGGCTAAAGGTTAGCATGTTTAAAATACGTAAGTCGTTTTGTTCATCATATTTAAGTAGATAACTCATCAGTTGTTTGCATCAGAGCGATAATTTTGAGATAGTTATTAAAACTGTTTAAAGGTTGTCAAACGTTGTTTCTCGTTGTATATCCTTTAATTCTAGAGTTAAATTGATAAATAACGTGTACGAATTTGTTTAACGCATTTGTTTTGGTTACTCGACGTCTCCGTTCTCGTGTAGCCTACATATTGCGTTTTTTTTTTAATTTGCTTACCGGGCTAAAGGTTAGCATGTTTAAAATACGTAAGTCGTTTTGTTCATCAAATTTAAGTAGATAACTCATCAGTTGTTTGCATCAGAGCGACAATTTTTGAGATAGTTATTAAAACTGTTTAAAGGTTGTCAAACGTTGTTTCTCGTTGTATATCCTTTAATCCTAGAGTTAAATTGATAAATAACGTGTACGAATTTGTTTAACGCATTTGTTTTGGTTACTCGACGTCTCCGTTCTCGTGTAGCCTACATATTGCGTTTTTTTTTTAATTTGCTTACCGGGCTAAAGGTTAGCATGTTTAAAATACGTAAGTCGTTTTGTTCATCAAATTTAAGTAGATAACTCATCAGTTGTTTGCATCAGAGCGACAATTTTTGAGATAGTTATTAAAACTGTTTAAAGGTTGTCAAACGTTGTTTCTCATTGTATATCCTTTAATTCTAGAGTTAAATTGATAAATAACGTGTACGAATTTGTTTAACGCATTTGTTTTGGTTACTCGACGTCTCCGTTCTCGTGTAGCCTACATATTGCGTTTTTTTTTTAATTTGCTTACCGGGCTAAAGGTTAGCATGCTTAAAATACGTAAGTCGTTTTGTTCAACAAATTTAAGTAGATAACTCACCAGTTGTTTGCATCAGAGCGACAATTTTTGAGATAGTTATTAAAACTGTTTAAAGGTTGTCAAACGTTGTTTCTCGTTGTATATCCTTTAATTCTAGAGTTAAATTGATAAATAACGTGTACGAATTTGTTTAACGCATTTGTTTTGGTTACTCGACGTCTCCGGTCTCGTGTAGCCCACATATTGCGTTTTTTTCTTAATTTGCTTACCGGGCTAAAGGTTAGCATGTTTAAAATACGTAAGTCGTTTTGTTCATCATATTTAAGTAGATAACTCATCAGTTGTTTGCATCAGAGCGATAATTTTTGAGATAGTTATTAAAACTGTTTAAAGGTTGTCAAACGTTGTTTCTCGTTGTATATCCTTTAATTCTAGAGTTAAATTGATAAATAACGTGTACGAATTTGTTTAACGCATTTGTTTTGGTTACTCGACGTCTCCGTTCTCGTGTAGCCTACATATTGCGTTTTTTTTTTAATTTGCTTACCGGGCTAAAGGTTAGCATGTTTAAAATACGTAAGTCGTTTTGTTCATCAAATTTAAGTAGATAACTCATCAGTTGTTTGCATCAGAGCGACAATTTTTGAGATAGTTATTAAAACTGTTTAAAGGTTGTCAAACGTTGTTTCTCGTTGTATATCCTTTAATTCTAGAGTTAAATTGATAAATAACGTGTACGAATTTGTTTAACGCATTTGTTTTGGTTACTCGACGTCTCCGTTCTCGTGTAGCCTACATATTGCGTTTTTTTTTTTAATTTGCTTACCGGGCTAAAGGTTAGCATGTTTAAAATACGTAAGTCGTTTTGTTCATCAAATTCAAGTAGATAACTCATCAGTTGTTTGCATCAGAGCGATAATTTTTGAGATAGTTATTAAAACTGTTTAAAGGTTGTCAAACGTTGTTTCTCGTTGTATATCCTTTAATTCTAGAGTTAAATTGATAAATAACGTGTACGAATTTGTTTAACGCATTTGTTTTGGTTACTCGACGTCTCCGTTCTCGTGTAGCCTACATATTGCGTTTTTTTTTTAATTTGCTTACCGGGCTAAAGGTTAGCATGTTTAAAATACGTAAGTCGCTTTGTTCATCAAATTTAAGTAGATAACTCATCAGTTGTTTGCATCAGAGCGACAATTTTTGAGATAGTTATTAAAACTGTTTAAAGGTTGTCAAACGTTGTTTCTCGTTGTATATCCTTTAATTCTAGAGTTAAATTGATAAATAACGTGTACGAATTTGTTTAACGCATTTTTTTTGGTTACTCGACGTCTCCGTTCTTGTGTAGCCTACATATTGCGTTTTTTTTTAATTTGCTTACCGGGCTAAAGGTTAGCATGTTTAAAATACGTAAGTCGTTTTGTTCATCAAATTTAAGTAGATAACTCATCAGTTGTTTGCATCAGAGCGATAATTTTTGAGATAGTTATTAAAACTGTTTAAAGGTTGTCAAACGTTGTTTCTCGTTGTATATCCTCTAATTCTAGAGTTAGATTGATAAATAACGTGTACGAATTTGTTTAACGCATTTGTTTTGGTTACTCGACGTCTCCGTTCTCGTGTAGCCTACATATTGCGTTTTTTTTTAATTTGCTTACCGGGCTAAAGGTTAGCATGCTTAAAATACGTAAGTCGTTTTGTTCAACAAATTTAAGTAGATAACTCATCAGTTGTTTGCATCAGAGCGACAATTTTTGAGATAGTTATTAAAACTGTTTAAAGGTTGTCAAACGTTGTTTCTCGTTGTATATCCT
The DNA here is from genome assembly GCF_040869045.1 of Eurosta solidaginis. NCBI lineage: Eukaryota > Metazoa > Arthropoda > Insecta > Diptera > Tephritidae > Eurosta > Eurosta solidaginis. The sequence goes on along the minus strand of NW_027137032.1, from coordinate 233,645 downwards.
TTAATTCTAGAGTTAAATTGATAAATAACGTGTACGAATTTGTTTAACGCATTTGTTTTGGTTACTCGACGTCTCCGTTCTCGTGTAGCCCACATATTGCGTTTTTTTTTTAATTTGCTTACCGGGCTAAAGGTTAGCATGTTTAAAATACGTAAGTCGTTTTGTTCATCATATTTAAGTAGATAACTCATCAGTTGTTTGCATCAGAGCGATAATTTTTGAGATAGTTATTAAAACTGTTTAAAGGTTGTCAAACGTTGTTTCTTGTTGTATATCCTTTAATTCTAGAGTTAAATTGATAAATAACGTGTACGAATTTGTTTAACGCATTTGTTTTGGTTACTCGACGTCTCCGTTCTCGTGTAGCCTACATATTGCGTTTTTTTTTTAATTTGCTTACCGGGCTAAAGGTTAGCATGTTTAAAATACGTAAATCGTTTTGTTCATCAAATTTAAGTAGATAACTCATCAGTTGTTTGCATCAGAGCGACAATTTTTGAGATAGTTATTAAAACTGTTTAAAGGTTGTCAAACGTTGTTTCTCGTTGTATATCCTTTAATCCTAGAGTTAAATTGATAAATAACGTGTACGAATTTGTTTAACGCATTTGTTTTGGTTACTCGACGTCTCCGTTCTCGTGTAGCCTACATATTGCGTTTTTTTTTTAATTTGCTTACCGGGCTAAAGGTTAGCATGTTTAAAATACGTAAGTCGTTTTGTTCATCAAATTTAAGTAGATAACTCATCAGTTGTTTGCATCAGAGCGACAATTTTTGAGATAGTTATTAAAACTGTTTAAAGGTTGTCAAAAGTTGTTTCTCGTTGTATATCCTTTAATTCTAGAGTTAAATTGATAAATAACGTGTACGAATTTGTTTAACGCATTTGTTTTGGTTACTCGACGTCTCCGTTCTCGTGTAGCCTACATATTGCGTTTTTTTTTTTAATTTGCTTACCGGGCTAAAGGTTAGCATGCTTAAAATACGTAAGTCGTTTTGTTCAACAAATTTAAGTAGATAACTCATCAGTTGTTTGCATCAGAGCGACAATTTTTGAGGTAGTTATTAAAACTGTTTAAAGGTTGTCAAACGTTGTTTCTCGTTGTATATCCTTTAATTCTAGAGTTAAATTGATAAATAACGTGTACGAATTTGTTTAACGCATTTGTTTTGGTTACTCGACGTCTCCGTTCTCGTGTAGCCCACATATTGCGTTTTTTTTTTAATTTGCTTACCGGGCTAAAGGTTAGCATGTTTAAAATACGTAAGTCGTTTTGTTCATCATATTTAAGTAGATAACTCATCAGTTGTTTGCATCAGAGCGATAATTTTTGAGATAGTTATTAAAACTGTTTAAAGGTTGTCAAACGTTGTTTCTAGTTGTATATCCTTTAATTCTAGAGTTAAATTGATAAATAACGTGTACGAATTTGTTTAACGCATTTGTTTTGGTTACTCGACGTCTCCGTTCTCGTGTAGCCTACATATTGCGTTTTTTTTTTTTTTAATTTGCTTACCGGGCTAAAGGTTAGCATGTTTAAAATACGTAAGTCGTTTTGTTCATCAAATTTAAGTAGATAACTCATCAGTTGTTTGCATCAGAGCGACAATTTTTGAGATAGTTATTAAAACTGTTTAAAGGTTGTCAAACGTTGTTTCTCGTTGTATATCCTTTAATTCTAGAGTTAAATTGATAAATAACGTGTACGAATTTGTTTAACGCATTTGTTTTGGTTACTCGACGTCTCCGTTCTCGTGTAGCCTACATATTGCGTTTTTTTTTTTAATTTGCTTACCGGGCTAAAGGTTAGCATGTTTAAAATACGTAAGTCGTTTTGTTCATCAAATTTAAGTAGATAACTCATCAGTTGTTTGCATCAGAGCGATAATTTTTGAGATAGTTATTAAAACTGTTTAAAGGTTGTCAAACGTTGTTTCTCGTTGTATATCCTTTAATTCTAGAGTTAAATTGATAAATAACGTGTACGAATTTGTTTAACGCATTTGTTTTGGTTACTCGACGTCTCCGTTCTCGTGTAGCCTACATATTGCGTTTTTTTTTTAATTTGCTTACCGGGCTAAAGGTTAGCATGTTTAAAATACGTAAGTCGTTTTGTTCATCAAATTTAAGTAGATAACTCATCAGTTGTTTGCATCAGAGCGACAATTTTTGAGATAGTTATTAAAACTGTTTAAAGGTTGTCAAACGTTGTTTCTCGTTGTATATCCTTTAATTCTAGAGTTAAATTGATAAATAACGTGTACGAATTTGTTTAACGCATTTGTTTTGGTTACTCGATGTCTCCGTTCTCGTGTAGCCTACATATTGCGTTTTTTTTTAAATTTGCTTACCGGGCTAAAGGTTAGCATGTTTAAAATACGTAAGTCGTTTTGTTCATCATATTTAAGTAGATAACTCATCAGTTGTTTGCATCAGAGCGATAATTTTTGAGATAGTTATTAAAACTGTTTAAAGGTTGTCAAACGTTGTTTCTCGTTGTATATCCTTTAATTCTAGAGTTAAATTGATAAATAACGTGTACGAATTTGTTTAACGCATTTGTTTTGGTTACTCGACGTCTCCGTTCTCGTGTAGCCTACATATTGTGTTTTTTTTTTTAATTTGCTTACCGGGCTAAAGGTTAGCATGCTTAAAATACGTAAGTCGTTTTGTTCAACAAATTTAAGTAGATAACTCATCAGTTGTTTGCATCAGAGCGACAATTTTTGAGATAGTTATTAAAACTGTTTAAAGGTTGTCAAACGTTGTTTCTCGTTGTATATCCTTTAATTCTAGAGTTAAATTGATAAATAACGTGTACGAATTTGTTTAACGCATTTGTTTTGGTTACTCGACGTCTCCGTTCTCGTGTAGCCCACATATTGCGTTTTTTTTTTAATTTGCTTACCGGGCTAAAGGTTACCATGTTTAAAATACGTAAGTCGTTTTGTTCATCATATTTAAGTAGATAACTCATCAGTTGTTTGCATCAGAGCGATAATTTTTGAGATAGTTATTAAAACTGTTTAAAGGTTGTCAAACGTTGTTTCTCGTTGTATATCCTTTAATTCTAGAGTTAAATTGATAAATAACGTGTTCGAATTTGTTTAACGCATTTGTTTTGGTTACTCGACGTCTCCGTTCTCGTGTAGCCTACATATTGCGTTTTTTTTTTAATTTGCTTACCGGGCTAAAGGTTAGCATGTTTAAAATACGTAAGTCGTTTTGTTCATCATATTTAAGTAGATAACTCATCAGTTGTTTGCATCAGAGCGATAATTTTTGAGATAGTTATTAAAACTGTTTAAAGGTTGTCAAACGTTGTTTCTCGTTGTATATCCTTTAATTCTAGAGTTAAATTGATAAATAACGTGTACGAATTTGTTTAACGCATTTGTTTTGGTTACTCGACGTCTCCGTTCTTGTGTAGCCTACATATTGCGTTTTTTTTTTAATTTGCTTACCGGGCTAAAGAGTAGCATGTTTAAAATACGTAAGTCGTTTTGTTCATCAAATTTAAGTAGATAACTCATCAGTTGTTTGCATCAGAGCGATAATTTTTGAGATAGTTATTAAAACTGTTTAAAGGTTGTCAAACGTTGTTTCTCGTTGTATATCCTTTAATTCTAGAGTTAAATTGATAAATAACGTGTACGAATTTGTTTAACGCATTTGTTTTGGTTACTCGACGTCTCCGTTCTCGTGTAGCCTACATATTGCGTTTTTTTTTTAATTTGCTTACCGGGCTAAAGGTTAGCATGCTTAAAATACGTAAGTCGTTTTGTTCAACAAATTTAAGTAGATAACTCATCAGTTGTTTGCATCAGAGCGACAATTTTTGAGATAGTTATTAAAACTGTTTAAAGGTTGTCAAACGTTGTTTCTCGTTGTATATCCTTTAATTCCAGAGTTAAATTGATAAATAACGTGTACGAATTTGTTTAACGCATTTGTTTTGGTTACTCGACGTCTCCGTTCTCGTGTAGCCCACATATTGCGTTTTTTTTTTAATTTGCTTACCGGGCTAAAGGTTAGCATGTTTAAAATACGTAAGTCGTTTTGTTCATCATATTTAAGTAGATAACTCATCAGTTGTTTGCATCAGAGCGATAATTTTTGAGATAGTTATTAAAACTGTTTAAAGGTTGTCAAACGTTGTTTCTCGTTGTATATCCTTTAATTCTAGAGTTAAATTGATAAATAACGTGTACGAATTTGTTTAACGCATTTGTTTTGGTTACTCGACGTCTCCGTTCTCGTGTAGCCTACATATTGCGTTTTTTTTTTAATTTGCTTACCGGGCTAAAGGTTAGCATGTTTAAAATACGTAAATCGTTTTGTTCTTAAAATTTAAGTAGATAACTCATCAGTTGTTTGCATCAGAGCGACAATTTTTGAGATAGTTATTAAAACTGTTTAAAGGTTGTCAAACGTTGTTTCTCGTTGTATATCCTTTAATCCTAGAGTTAAATTGATAAATAACGTGTACGAATTTGTTTAACGCATTTGTTTTGGTTACTCGACGTCTCCGTTCTCGTGTAGCCTACATATTGCGTTTTTTTTTTAATTTGCTTACCGGGCTAAAGGTTAGCATGTTTAAAATACGTAAGTCGTTTTGTTCATCAAATTTAAGTAGATAACTCATCAGTTGTTTGCATCAGAGCGACAATTTTTGAGATAGTTATTAAAACTGTTTAAAGGTTGTCAAACGTTGTTTCTCGTTGTATATCCTTTAATTCTAGAGTTAAATTGATAAATAACGTGTACGAATTTGTTTAACGCATTTGTTTTGGTTACTCGACGTCTCCGTTCTCGTGTAGCCTACATATTGCGTTTTTTTTTTTAATTTGGTTACCGGGCTAAAGGTTAGCATGCTTAAAATACGTAAGTCGTTTTGTTCAACAAATTTAAGTAGATAACTCATCAGTTGTTTGCATCAGAGCGACAATTTTTGAGATAGTTATTAAAACTGTTTAAAGGTTGCCAAACGTTGTTTCTCGTTGTATATCCTTTAATTCTAGAGTTAAATTGATAAATAACGTGTACGAATTTGTTTAGCGCATTTGTTTTGGTTACTCGACGTCTCCGTTCTCGTGTAGCCCACATATTGCGTTTTTTTTTTAATTTGCTTACCGGGCTAAAGGTTAGCATGTTTAAAATACGTAAGTCGTTTTGTTCATCATATTTAAGTAGATAACTCATTAGTTGTTTGCATCAGAGCGATAATTTTTGAGATAGTTATTAAAACTGTTTAAAGGTTGTCAAACGTTGTTTCTCGTTGTATATCCTTTAATTCTAGAGTTAAATTGATAAATAACGTGTACGAATTTGTTTAACGCATTTGTTTTGGTTACTCGACGTCTCCGTTCTCGTGTAGCCTACATATTGCGTTTTTTTTTTTAATTTGCTTACCGGGCTAAAGGTTAGCATGTTTAAAATACGTAAGTCGTTTTGTTCATCAAATTTAAGTAGATAACTCATCAGTTGTTTGCATCAGAGCGACAATTTTTGAGATAGTTATTAAAACTGTTTAAAGGTTGTCAAACGTTGTTTCTCGTTGTATATCCTTTAATTCTAGAGTTAAATTGATAAATAACGTGTACGAATTTGTTTAACGCATTTGTTTTGGTTACTCGACGTCTCCGTTCTCGTGTAGCCTACATATTGCGTTTTTTTTTTTTAATTTGCTTACCGGGCTAAAGGTTAGCATGTTTAAAATACGTAAGTCGTTTTGTTCATCAAATTTAAGTAGATAACTCATCAGTTGTTTGCATCAGAGCGATAATTTTTGAGATAGTTATTAAAACTGTTTAAAGGTTGTAAACGTTGTTTCTCGTTGTATATCCTTTAATTCTAGAGTTAAATTGATAAATAACGTGTACGAATTTGTTTAACGCATTTGTTTTGGTTACTCGACGTCTCCGTTCTCGTGTAGCCTACATATTGCGTTTTTTTTTTAATTTGCTTACCGGGCTAAAGGTTAGCATGTTTAAAATACGTAAGTCGTTTTGTTCATCAAATTTAAGTAGATAACTCATCAGTTGTTTGCATCAGAACGATAATTTTTGAGATAGTTATTAAAACTGTTTAAAGGTTGTCAAACGTTGTTTCTCGTTGTATATCCTTTAATTCTAGAGTTAAATTGATAAATAACGTGTACGAATTTGTTTAACGCATTTGTTTTGGTTACTCGACGTCTCCGTTCTCGTGTAGCCTACATATTGCTTTTTTTTTTAATTTGCTTACCGGGCTAAAGGTTAGCATGCTTAAAATACGTAAGTCGTTTTGTTCAACAAATTTAAGTAGATAACTCATCAGTTGTTTGCATCAGAGCGACAATTTTTGAGATAGTTATTAAAACTGTTTAAAGGTTGTCAAACGTTGTTTCTCGTTGTATATCCTTTAATTCTAGAGTTAAATTGATAAATAACGTGTACGAATTTGTTTAACGCATTTGTTTTGGTTACTCGACGTCTCCGTTCTCGTGTAGCGCACATATTGCGTTTTTTTTTTAATTTGCTTACCGGGCTAAAGGTTAGCATGTTTAAAATACGTAAGTCGTTTTGTTCATCATATTTAAGTAGATAACTCATCAGTTGTTTGCATCAGAGCGATAATTTTTGAGATAGTTATTAAAACTGTTTAAAGGTTGTCAAACGTTGTTTCTCGTTGTATATCCTTTAATTCTAGAGTTAAATTGATAAATAACGTGTACGAATTTGTTTAACGCATTTGTTTTGGTTACTCGACGTCTCCGTTCTCGTGTAGCCTACATATTGCGTTTTTTTTTTTAATTTGCTTACCGGGCTAAAGGTTAGCATGTTTAAAATACGTAAATCGTTTTGTTCATCAAATTTAAGTAGATAACTCATCAGTTGTTTGCATCAGAGCGACAATTTTTGAGATAGTTATTAAAACTGTTTAAAGGTTGTCAAACGTTGTTTCTCGTTGTATATCCTTTAATCCTAGAGTTAAATTGATAAATAACGTGTACGAATTTGTTTAACGCATTTGTTTTGGTTACTCGACGTCTCCGTTCTCGTGTAGCCTACATATTGCGTTTTTTTTTTAATTTGCTTACCGGGCTAAAGGTTAGCATGTTTAAAATACGTAAGTCGTTTTGTTCATCAAATTTAAGTAGATAACTCATCAGTTGTTTGCATCAGAGCGACAATTTTTGAGATAGTTATTAAAACTGTTTAAAGGTTGTCAAACGTTGTTTCTCGTTGTATATCCTTTAATTCTAGAGTTAAATTGATAAATAACGTGTACGAATTTGTTTAACGCATTTGTTTTGGTTACTCGACGTCTCCGTTCTCGTGTAGCCTACATATTGCGTTTTTTTTTTTTTAATTTGCTTACCGGGCTAAAGGTTAGCATGCTTAAAATACGTAAGTCGTTTTGTTCAACAAATTTAAGTAGATAACTCATCAGTTGTTTGCATCAGAGCGACAATTTTTGAGATAGTTATTAAAACTGTTTAAAGGTTGCCAAACGTTGTTTCTCGTTGTATATCCTTTAATTCTAGAGTTAAATTGATAAATAACGTGTACGAATTTGTTTAGCGCATTTGTTTTGGTTACTCGACGTCTCCGTTCTCGTGTAGCCTACATATTGCGTTTTTTTTTTTAATTTGCTTACCGGGCTAAAGTTTAGCATGTTTAAAATACGTAAGTCGTTTTGTTCATCATATTTAAGTAGATAACTCATCAGTTGTTTGCATCAGAGCGATAATTTTTGAGATAGTTATTAAAACTGTTTAAAGGTTGTCAAACGTTGTTTCTCGTTGTATATCCTTTAATTCTAGAGTTAAATTGATAAATAACGTGTACGAATTTGTTTAACGCATTTGTTTTGGTTACTCGACGTCTCCGTTCTCGTGTAGCCTACATATTGCGTTTTTTTTTTTAATTTGCTTACCGGGCTAAAGGTTAGCATGTTTAAAATACGTAAGTCGTTTTGTTCATCAAATTTAAGTAGATAACTCATCAGTTGTTTGCATCAGAGCGACAATTTTTGAGATAGTTATTAAAACTGTTTAAAGGTTGTCAAACGTTGTTTCTCGTTGTATATCCTTTAATTCTAGAGTTAAATTGATAAATAACGTGTACGAATTTGTTTAACGCATTTGTTTTGGTTACTCGACGTCTCCGTTCTCGTGTAGCCTACATATTGCGTTTTTTTTTTTAATTTGCTTACCGGGCTAAAGGTTAGCATGTTTAAAATACGTAAGTCGTTTTGTTCATCAAATTTAAGTAGATAACTCATCAGTTGTTTGCATCAGAGCGATAATTTTTGAGATAGTTATTAAAACTGTTTAAAGGTTGTAAACGTTGTTTCTCGTTGTATATCCTTTAATTCTAGAGTTAAATTGATAAATAACGTGTACGAATTTGTTTAACGCATTTGTTTTGGTTACTCGACGTCTCCGTTCTCGTGTAGCCTACATATTGCGTTTTTTTTTTAATTTGCTTACCGGGCTAAAGGTTAGCATGTTTAAAATACGTAAGTCGTTTTGTTCATCAAATTTAAGTAGATAACTCATCAGTTGTTTGCATCAGAGCGATAATTTTTGAGATAGTTATTAAAACTGTTTAAAGGTTGTCAAACGTTGTTTCTCGTTGTATATCCTTTAATTCTAGAGTTAAATTGATAAATAACGTGTACGAATTTGTTTAACGCATTTGTTTTGGTTACTCGACGTCTCCGTTCTCGTGTAGCCTACATATTGCTTTTTTTTTTAATTTGCTTACCGGGCTAAAGGTTAGCATGCTTAAAATACGTAAGTCGTTTTGTTCAACAAATTTAAGTAGATAACTCATCAGTTGTTTGCATCAGAGCGACAATTTTTGAGATAGTTATTAAAACTGTTTAAAGGTTGTCAAACGTTGTTTCTCGTTGTATATCCTTTAATTCTAGAGTTAAATTGATAAATAACGTGTACGAATTTGTTTAACGCATTTGTTTTGGTTACTCGACGTCTCCGTTCTCGTGTAGCCCACATATTGCGTTTTTTTTTTAATTTGCTTACCGGGCTAAAGGTTAGCATGTTTAAAATACGTAAGTCGTTTAGTTCATCATATTTAAGTAGATAACTCATCAGTTGTTTGCATCAGAGCGATAATTTTTGAGATAGTTATTAAAACTGTTTAAAGGTTGTCAAACGTTGTTTCTCGTTGTATATCCTTTAATTCTAGAGTTAAATTGATAAATAACGTGTACGAATTTGTTTAACGCATTTGTTTTGGTTACTCGACGTCTCCGTTCTCGTGTAGCCTACATATTGCGTTTTTTTTTTAATTTGCTTACCGGGCTAAAGGTTAGCATGTTTAAAATACGTAAGTCGTTTTGTTCATCAAATTTAAGTAGATAACTCATCAGTTGTTTGCATCAGAGCGACAATTTTTGAGATAGTTATTAAAACTGTTTAAAGGTTGTCAAAAGTTTTTTCTCGTTGTATATCCTTTAATTCTAGAGTTAAATTGATAAATAACGTGTACGAATTTGTTTAACGCATTTGTTTTGGTTACTCGACGTCTCCGTTCTCGTGTAGCCTACATATTGCGTTTTTTTTTTTTAATTTGCTTACCGGGCTAAAGGTTAGCATGCTTAAAATACGTAAGTCGTTTTGTTCAACAAATTTAAGTAGATAACTCATCAGTTGTTTGCATCAGAGCGACAATTTTTGAGATAGTTATTAAAACTGTTTAAAGGTTGTCAAACGTTGTTTCTCGTTGTATATCCTTTAATTCTAGAGTTAAATTGATAAATAACGTGTACGAATTTGTTTAACGCATTTGTTTTGGTTACTCGACGTCTCCGTTCTCGTGTAGCCCACATATTGCGTTTTTTTTTTAATTTGCTTACCGGGCTAAATGTTAGAATGTTTAAAATACGTAAGTCGTTTTGTTCATCATATTTAAGTAGATAACTCATCAGTTGTTTGCATCAGAGCGATAATTTTTGAGATAGTTATTAAAACAGTTTAAAGGTTGTCAAAGGTTGTTTCTCGTTGTATATCCTTTAATTCTAGAGTTAAGTTGATAAATAACGTGTACGAATTTGTTTAACGCATTTGTTTTGGTTACTCGACGTCTCCGTTCTCGTGTAGCCTACATATTGCGTTTTTTTTTTTAATTTGCTTACCGGGCTAAAGGTTAGCATGTTTAAAATACGTAAGTCGTTTTGTTCATCAAATTTAAGTAGATAACTCATCAGTTGTTTGCATCAGAGCGACAATTTTTGAGATAGTTATTAAAACTGTTTAAAGGTTGTCAAACGTTGTTTCTCGTTGTATATCCTTTAATTCTAGAGTTAAATTGATAAATAACGTGTACGAATTTGTTTAACGCATTTGTTTTGGTTACTCGACGTCTCCGTTCTCGTGTAGCCTACATATTGCGTTTTTTTTTTTAATTTGCTTACCGGGCTAAAGGTTAGCATGTTTAAAATACGTAAGTCGTTTTGTTCATCAAATTTAAGTAGATAACTCATCAGTTGTTTGCATCAGAGCGATAATTTTTGAGATAGTTATTAAAACTGTTTAAAGGTTGTCAAACGTTGTTTCTCGTTGTATATCCTTTAATTCTAGAGTTAAATTGATAAATAACGTGTACGAATTTGTTTAACGCATTTGTTTTGGTTACTCGACGTCTCCGTTCTCGTGTAGCCTACATATTGCGTTTTTTTTTTAATTTGCTTACCGGGCTAAAGGTTAGCATGTTTAAAATACGTAAGTCGTTTTGTTCATCAAATTTAAGTAGATAACTCATCAGTTGTTTGCATCAGAGCGACAATTTTTGAGATAGTTATTAAAACTGTTTAAAGGTTGTCAAACGTTGTTTCTCGTTGTATATCCTTTAATTCTAGAGTTAAATTGATAAATAACGTGTACGAATTTGTTTAACGCATTTGTTTTGGTTACTCGATGTCTCCGTTCTCGTGTAGCCTACATATTGCGTTTTTTTTTAAATTTGCTTACCGGGCTAAAGGGTAGCAAGTTTAAAATACGAAAGTCGTTTTGTTCATCATATTTAAGTAGATAACTCATCAGTTGTTTGCATCAGAGCGATAATTTTTGAGATAGTTATTAAAACTGTTTAAAGGTTGTCAAACGTTGTTTCTCGTTGTATATCCTTTAATTCTAGAGTTAAATTGATAAATAACGTGTACGAATTTGTTTAACGCATTTGTTTTGGTTACTCGACGTCTCCGTTCTCGTGTAGCCTACATATTGTGTTTTTTTTTTTTTAATTTGCTTACCGGGCTAAAGGTTAGCATGCTTAAAATACGTAAGTCGTTTTGTTCAACAAATTTAAGTAGATAACTCATCAGTTGTTTGCATCAGAGCGACAATTTTTGAGATAGTTATTAAAACTGTTTAAAGGTTGTCAAACGTTGTTTCTCGTTGTATATCCTTTAATTCTAGAGTTAAATTGATAAATAACGTGTACGAATTTGTTTAACGCATTTGTTTTGGTTACTCGACGTCTCCGTTCTCGTGTAGCCCACATATTGCGTTTTTTTTTTAATTTGCTTACCGGGCTAAAGGTTACCATGTTTAAAATACGTAAGTCGTTTTGTTCATCACATTTAAGTAGATAACTCATCAGTTGTTTGCATCAGAGCGATAATTTTTGAGATAGTTATTAAAACTGTTTAAAGGTTGTCAAACGTTGTTTCTCGTTGTATATCCTTTAATTCTAGAGTTAAATTGATAAATAACGTGTTCGAATTTGTTTAACGCATTTGTTTTGGTTACTCGACGTCTCCGTTCTCGTGTAGCCTACATATTGCGTTTTTTTTTTAATTTGCTTACCGGGCTAAAGGTTAGCATGTTTAAAATACGTAAGTCGTTTTGTTCATCATATTTAAGTAGATAATTCATCAGTTGTTTGCATCAGAGCGATAATTTTTGAGATAGTTACTAAAACTGTTTAAAGGTTGTCAAACGTTGTTTCTCGTTGTATATCCTTTAATTCTAGAGTTAAATTGATAAATAACGTGTACGAATTTGTTTAACGCATTTGTTTTGGTTACTCGACGTCTCCGTTCTTGTGTAGCCTACATATTGCGTTTTTTTTTTAATTTGCTTACCGGGCTAAAGGTTAGCATGTTTAAAATACGTAAGTCGTTTTGTTCATCAAATTTAAGTAGATAACTCATCAGTTGTTTGCATCAGAGCGATAATTTTTGAGATAGTTATTAAAACTGTTTAAAGGTTGTCAAACGTTGTTTCTCGTTGTATATCCTTTAATTCTAGAGTTAAATTGATAAATAACGTGTACGAATTTGTTTAACGCATTTGTTTTGGTTACTCGACGTCTCCGTTCTCGTGTAGCCTACATATTGCGTTTTTTTTTTTAATTTGCTTACCGGGCTAAAGGTTAGCATGCTTAAAATACGTAAGTCGTTTTGTTCAACAAATTTAAGTAGATAACTCATCAGTTGTTTGCATCAGAGCGACAATTTTTGAGATAGTTATTAAAACTGTTTAAAGGTTGTCAAACGTTGTTTCTCGTTGTATATCCTTTAATTCTAGAGTTAAATTGATAAATAACGTGTAATAATTTGTTTAACGCATTTGTTTTGGTTACTCGACGTCTCCGTTCTCGTGTAGCCCACATATTGCGTTTTTCTTTTTAATTTGCTTACCGGGCTAAAGGTTAGCATGTTTAAAATATGTAAGTCGTTTTGTTCATCATATTTAAGTAGATAACTCATCAGTTGTTTGCATCAGAGCGATAATTTTTGAGATAGTTATTAAAACTGTTTAAAGGTTGTCAAACGTTGTTTCTCGTTATATATCCTTTAATTCTAGAGTTAAATTGATAAATAACGTGTACGAATTTGTTTAACGCATTTGTTTTGGTTACTCGACGTCTCCGTTCTCGTGTAGCCTACATATTGCGTTTTTTTTTTTTAATTTGCTTACCGGGCTAAAGGTTAGCATGTTTAAAATACGTAAATCGTTTTGTTCATCAAATTTAAGTAGATAACTCATCAGTTGTTTGCATCAGAGCGACAATTTTTGAGATAGTTATTAAAACTGTTTAAAGGTTGTCAAACGTTGTTTCTCGTTGTATATCCTTTAATCCTAGAGTTAAATTGATAAATAACGTGTACGAATTTGTTTAACGCATTTGTTTTGGTTACTCGACGTCTCCGTTCTCGTGTAGCCTACATATTGCGTTTTTTTTTTAATTTGCTTACCGGGCTAAAGGTTAGCATGTTTAAAATACGTAAGTCGTTTTGTTCATCAAATTTAAGTAGATAACTCATCAGTTGTTTGCATCAGAGCGACAATTTTTGAGATAGTTATTAAAACTGTTTAAAGGTTGCCAAACGTTGTTTCTCGTTGTATATCCTTTAATTCTAGAGTTAAATTGATAAATAACGTGTACGAATTTGTTTAACGCATTTGTTTTGGTTACTCGACGTCTCCGTTCTCGTGTAGCCCACATATTGCGTTTTTTTTTTAATTTGCTTACCGGGCTAAAGGTTAGCATGTTTAAAATACGTAAGTCGTTTTGTTCATCATATTTAAGTAGATAACTCATCAGTTGTTTGCATCAGAGCGATAATTTTTGAGATAGTTATTAAAACTGTTTAAAGGTTGTCAAACGTTGTTTCTCGTTGTATATCCTTTAATTCTAGAGTTAAATTGATAAATAACGTGTACGAATTTGTTTAACGCATTTGTTTTGGTTACTCGACGTCTCCGTTCTCGTGTAGCCTACATATTGCGTTTTTTTTTTTAATTTGCTTACCGCGCTAAAGGTTAGCATGTTTAAAATACGTAAGTCGTTTTGTTCATCAAATTTAAGTAGATAACTCATCAGTTGTTTGCATCAGAGCGACAATTTTTGAGATAGTTATTAAAACTGTTTAAAGGTTGTCAAACGTTGTTTCTCGTTGTATATCCTTTAATTCTAGAGTTAAATTGATAAATAACGTGTACGAATTTGTTTAACGCATTTGTTTTGGTTACTCGACGTCTCCGTTCTCGTGTAGCCTACATATTGCGTTTTTTTTTAATTTGCTTACCGGGCTAAAGGTTAGCATGTTTAAAATACGTAAGTCGTTTTGTTCATCAAATTTAAGTAGATAACTCATCAGTTGTTTGCATCAGAGCGATAATTTTTGAGATAGTTATTAAAACTGTTTAAAGGTTGTAAACGTTGTTTCTCGTTGTATATCCTTTAATTCTAGAGTTAAATTGATAAATAACGTGTACGAATTTGTTTAACGCATTTGTTTTGGTTACTCGACGTCTCCGTTCTCGTGTAGCCTACATATTGCGTTTTTTTTTTAATTTGCTTACCGGGCTAAAGGTTAGCATGTTTAAAATACGTAAGTCGTTTTGTTCATCAAATTTAAGTAGATAACTCATCAGTTGTTTGCATCAGAGCGACAATTTTTGAGATAGTTATTAAAACTGTTTAAAGGTTGTCAAACGTTGTTTCTCGTTGTATATCCTTTAATTCTAGAGTTAAATTGATAAATAACGTGTACGAATTTGTTTAACGCATTTGTTTTGGTTACTCGACGTCTCCGTTCTCGTGTAGCCTACATATTGCGTTTTTTTTTTAATTTGCTTACCGGGCTAAAGGTTAGCATGTTTAAAATACGTAAGTCGTTTTGTTCATCATATTTAAGTAGATAACTCATCAGTTGTTTGCATCAGAGCGATAATTTTTGAGATAGTTATTAAAACTGTTTAAAGGGTGTCAAACGTTGTTTCTCGTTGTATATCCTTTAATTCTAGAGTTAAATTGATAAATAACGTGTACGAATTTGTTTAACGCATTTGTTTTGGTTACTCGACGTCTCCGTTCTCGTGTAGCCTACATATTGCGTTTTTTTTTTAATTTGCTTACCGGGCTAAAGGTTAGCATGTTTAAAATACTTAAGTCGTTTTGTTCATCAAATTTAAGTAGATAACTCATCAGTTGTTTGCATCAGAGCGATAATTTTTGAGATAGTTATTAAAACTGTTTAAAGGTTGTCAAACGTTGTTTCTCGTTGTATATCCTTTAATTCTAGAGTTAAATTGATAAATAACGTGTACGAATTTGTTTATCGCATTTGTTTTGGTTACTCGACGTCTCCGTTCTCGTGTAGCCTACATATTGCGTTTTTTTTTTTAATTTGCTTACCGGGCTAAAGGTTAGCATGCTTAAAATACGTAAGTCATTTTGTTCAACAAATTTAAGTAGATAACTCATCAGTTGTTTGCATCAGAGCGACAATTTTTGAGATAGTTATTAAAACTGTTTAAAGGTTGTCAAACGTTGTTTCTCGTTGTATATCCTTTAATTCTAGAGTTAAATTGATAAATAACGTGTACGAATTTGTTTAACGCATTTGTTTTGGTTACTCGACGTCTCCGTTCTCGTGTAGCCCACATATTGCGTTTTTTTTTTAATTTGCTTACCGGGCTAAAGGTTAGCATGTTTAAAATACGTAAGTCGTTTTGTTCATCATATTTAAGTAGATAACTCATCAGTTGTTTGCATCAGAGCGATAATTTTTGAGATAGTTATTAAAATTGTTTAAAGGTTGTCAAACGTTGTTTCTCGTTGTATATCCTTTAATTCTAGAGTTAAATTGATAAATAACGTGTACGAATTTGTTTAACGCATTTGTTTTGGTTACTCGACGTCTCCGTTCTCGTGTAGCCTACATATTGCGTTTTTTTTTTAATTTGCTTACCGGGCTAAAGGTTAGCATGTTTAAAATACGTAAGTCGTTTTGTTCATCAAATTTCAGTAGATAACTCATCAGTTGTTTGCATCAGAGCGACAATTTTTGAGATAGTTATTAAAACTGTTTAAAGGTTGTCAAACGTTGTTTCTCGTTGTATATCCTTTAATCCTAGAGTTAAATTGATAAATAACGTGTACGAATTTGTTTAACGCATTTGTTTTGGTTACTCGACGTCTCCGTTCTCGTGTAGCCTACATATTGCGTTTTTTTTTTTAATTTGCTTACCGGGCTAAAGGTTAGCATGTTTAAAATACGTAAGTCGTTTTGTTCATCAAATTTAAGTAGATAACTCATCAGCTGTTTGCATCAGAGCGACAATTTTTGAGATAGTTATTAAAACTGTTTAAAGGTTGTCAAACGTTGTTTGTCGTTGTATATCCTTTAATTCTAGAGTTAAATTGATAAATAACGTGTACGAATTTGTTTAACGCATTTGTTTTGGTTACTCGACGTCTCCGTTCTCGTGTAGCCTACATATTGCGTTTTTTTTTTTTAATTTGCTTACCGGGCTAAAGGTTAGCATGTTTAAAATATGTAAGTCGTTTTGTTCATCAAATTTAAGTAGATAACTCATCAGTTGTTTGCATCAGAGCGACAATTTTTGAGATAGTTATTAAAACTGTTTAAAGGTTGTCAAACGTTGTTTCTCGTTGTATATCCTTTAATCCTAGAGTTAAATTGATAAATAACTTGTACGAATTTGTTTAACGCATTTGTTTTGGTTACTCGACGTCTCCGTTCTCGTGTAGCCTACATATTGCGTTTTTTTTTTTTAATTTGCTTACCGGGCTAAAGGTTAGCATGTTTAAAATACGTAAGTCGTTTTGTTCATCAAATTTAAGTAGATAACTCATCAGCTGTTTGCATCAGAGCGACAATTTTTGAGATAGTTATTAAAACTGTTTAAAGGTTGTCAAACGTTGTTTCTCGTTGTATATCCTTTAATCCTAGAGTTAAATTGATAAATAACTTGTACGAATTTGTTTAACGCATTTGTTTTGGTTACTCGACGTCTCCGTTCTCGTGTAGCCTACATATTGCGTTTTTTTTTTTTAATTTGCTTACCGGGCTAAAGGTTAGCATGTTTAAAATACGTAAGTCGTTTTGTTCATCAAATTTAAGTAGATAACTCATCAGTTGTTTGCATCAGAGCGATAATTTTTGAGATAGTTATTAAAACTGTTTAAAGGTTGTCATACGTTGTTTCTCGTTGTATATCCTTTAATTCTAGAGTTAAATTGATAAATAACGTGTACGAATTTGTTTAACGCATTTGTTTTGGTTACTCGACGTCTCCGTTCTCGTGTAGCCTACATATTGCGTTTTTTTTAATTTGCTTACCGGGCTAAAGGTTAGCATGTTTAAAATACGTAAGTCGTTTTGTTCATCAAATTTAAGTAGATAACTCATCAGTTGTTTGCATCAGAGCGACAATTTGTGAGATAGTTATTAAAACTGTTTAAAGGTTGTCAAACGTTGTTTCTCGTTGTATATCCTTTAATTCTAGAGTTAAATTGATAAATAACGTGTACGAATTTGTTTAACGCATTTGTTTTGGTTACTCGACGTCTCCGTTCTCGTGTAGCCTACATATTGCGTTTTTTTTTTAATTTGCTTACCGGGCTAAAGGTTAGCATGTTTAAAATACGTAAGTCGTTTTGTTCATCATATTTAAGTAGATAACTCATCAGTTGTTTGCATCAGAGCGATAATTTTTGAGATAGTTATTAAAACTGTTTAAAGGTTGTCAAACGTGGTTTCTCGTTGTATATCCTTTAATTCTAGAGTTAAATTGATAAATAACGTGTACGAATTTGTTTAACGCATTTGTTTTGGTTACTCGACGTCTCCGTTCTCGTGTAGCCTACATATTGCGTTTTTTTTTTTAATTTGCTTACCGGGCTAAAGGTTAGCATGTTTAAAATACGTAAGTCGTTTTGTTCATCAAATTTAAGTAGATAACTCATCAGTTGTTTGCATCAGAGCGATAATTTTTGAGATAGTTATTAAAACTGTTTAAAGGTTGTCAAACGTTGTTTCTTGTTGTATATCCTTTAATTCTAGAGTTAAATTGATAAATAACGTGTACGAATTTGTTTAACGCATTTGTTTTGGTTACTCGACGTCTCCGTTCTCGTGTAGCCCACATATTGCGTTTTTTTTTTAATTTGCTTACCAGGCTAAAGGTTAGCATGCTTAAAATACGTAAGTCGTTTTGTTCAACAAATTTAAGTAGATAACTCATCAGTTGTTTGCATCAGAGCGATAATTTTTGAGATAGTTATTAAAACTGTTTAAAGGTTGTCAAACGTTGTTTCTCGTTGTATATCCTTTAATTCTAGAGTTAAATTGATAAATAACGTGTACGGATTTGTTTAACTCATTTGTTTTGGTTACTCGACGTCTCCGTTCTCGTGTAGCCTACATATTGCGTTTTTTTTTTAATTTGCTTACCGGGCTAAAGGTTAGCATGCTTAAAATACGTAAGTCGTTTTGTTCAACAAATTTGAGTAGATAACTCATCAGTTGTTTGCATCAGAGCGACAATTTTTGAGATAGTTATTAAAACTGTTTAAAGGTTGTCAAACGTTGTTTCTCGTTGTATATCCTTTAATTCTAGAGTTAAATTGATAAATAACGTGTACGAATTTGTTTAACGCATTTGTTTTGGTTACTCGACGTCTCCGTTCTCGTGTAGCCTACATATTGCGTTTTTTTTTTAATTTGCTTACCGGGCTAAAGGTTAGCATGTTTAAAATACGTAAGTCGTTTTGTTCAACAAATTTGAGTAGATAACTCATCAGTTGTTTGCATCAGAGCGACAATTTTTGAGATAGTTATTAAAACTGTTTAAAGGTTGTCAAACGTTGTTTCTCGTTGTATATCCTTTAATTCTAGAGTTAAATTGATAAATAACGTGTACGAATTTGTTTAACGTATTTGTTTTGGTTACTCGACGTCTCCGTTCTCGTGTAGCCTACATATTGCGTTTTTTTTTTAATTTGCTTACCGGGCTAAAGGTTAGCATGTTTAAAATACGTAAGTCGTTTTGTTCAACAAATTTGAGTAGATAACTCATCAGTTGTTTGCATCAGAGCGACAATTTTTGAGATAGTTATTAAAACTGTTTAAAGGTTGTCAAACGTTGTTTCTCGTTGTATATCCTTTAATTCTAGAGTTAAATTGATAAATAACGTGTACGAATTTGTTTAACGCATTTGTTTTGGTTACTCGACGTCTCCGTTCTCGTGTAGCCTACATATTGCGTTTTTTTTTTTAATTTGCTTACCGAGCTAAAGGTTAGCATGTTTAAAATACGTAAGTCGTTTTGTTCAACAAATTTAAGTAGATAACTCATCAGTTGTTTGCATCAGAGCGACAATTTTTGAGATAGTTATTAAAACTGTTTAAAGGTTGTCAAACGTTGTTTCTCGTTGTATATCCTTTAATTCTAGAGTTAAATTGATAAATAACGTGTACGTATTTGTTTAACGCATTTGTTTTGGTTACTCGACGTCTCCGTTCTCGCGTAGCCTACATATTGCGTTTTTTTTTTAATTTGCTTACCGGGCTAAAGGTTAGCATGTTTAAAATACGTAAGTCGTTTTGTTCATCATATTTAAGTAGATAACTCATCAGTTGTTTGCATCAGAGCGATAATTTTTGAGATAGTTATTAAAACTGTTTAAAGGTTGTCAAACGTTGTTTCTCGTTGTATATCCTTTAATTCTAGAGTTAAATTGATAAATAACTTGTACGAATTTGTTTAACGCATTTGTTTTGGTTACTCGACGTCTCCGTTCTCGTGTAGCCTACATATTGCGTTTTTTTTTTTAATTTGCTTACCGAGCTAAAGGTTAGCATGTTTAAAATACGTAAGTCGTTTTGTTCAACAAATTTAAGTAGATAACTCATCAGTTGTTTGCATCAGAGCGACAATTTTTGAGATAGTTATTAAAACTGTTTAAAGGTTGTCAAACGTTGTTTCTCGTTGTATATCCTTTAATTCTAGAGTTAAATTGATAAATAACGTGTACGTATTTGTTTAACGCATTTGTTTTGGTTACTCGACGTCTCCGTTCTCGCGTAGCCTACATATTGCGTTTTTTTTTTAATTTGCTTACCGGGCTAAAGGTTAGCATGTTTAAAATACGTAAGTCGTTTTGTTCATCATATTTAAGTAGATAACTCATCAGTTGTTTGCATCAGAGCGATAATTTTTGAGATAGTTATTAAAACTGTTTAAAGGTTGTCAAACGTTGTTTCTCGTTGTATATCCTTTAATCCTAGAGTTAAATTGATAAATAACTTGTACGAATTTGTTTAACGCATTTGTTTTGGTTACTCGACGTCTCCGTTCTCGTGTAGCCTACATATTGCGTTTTTTTTTTTTAATTTGCTTACCGGGCTAAAGGTTAGCATGTTTAAAATACGTAAGTCGTTTTGTTCATCAAATTTAAGTAGATAACTCATCAGCTGTTTGCATCAGAGCGACAATTTTTGAGATAGTTATTAAAACTGTTTAAAGGTTGTCAAACGTTGTTTCTCGTTGTATATCCTTTAATCCTAGAGTTAAATTGATAAATAACTTGTACGAATTTGTTTAACGCATTTGTTTTGGTTACTCGACGTCTCCGTTCTCGTGTAGCCTACATATTGCGTTTTTTTTTTTTAATTTGCTTACCGGGCTAAAGGTTAGCATGTTTAAAATACGTAAGTCGTTTTGTTCATCAAATTTAAGTAGATAACTCATCAGTTGTTTGCATCAGAGCGATAATTTTTGAGATAGTTATTAAAACTGTTTAAAGGTTGTCATACGTTGTTTCTCGTTGTATATCCTTTAATTCTAGAGTTAAATTGATAAATAACGTGTACGAATTTGTTTAACGCATTTGTTTTGGTTACTCGACGTCTCCGTTCTCGTGTAGCCTACATATTGCGTTTTTTTTAATTTGCTTACCGGGCTAAAGGTTAGCATGTTTAAAATACGTAAGTCGTTTTGTTCATCAAATTTAAGTAGATAACTCATCAGTTGTTTGCATCAGAGCGACAATTTGTGAGATAGTTATTAAAACTGTTTAAAGGTTGTCAAACGTTGTTTCTCGTTGTATATCCTTTAATTCTAGAGTTAAATTGATAAATAACGTGTACGAATTTGTTTAACGCATTTGTTTTGGTTACTCGACGTCTCCGTTCTCGTGTAGCCTACATATTGCGTTTTTTTTTTAATTTGCTTACCGGGCTAAAGGTTAGCATGTTTAAAATACGTAAGTCGTTTTGTTCATCATATTTAAGTAGATAACTCATCAGTTGTTTGCATCAGAGCGATAATTTTTGAGATAGTTATTAAAACTGTTTAAAGGTTGTCAAACGTGGTTTCTCGTTGTATATCCTTTAATTCTAGAGTTAAATTGATAAATAACGTGTACGAATTTGTTTAACGCATTTGTTTTGGTTACTCGACGTCTCCGTTCTCGTGTAGCCTACATATTGCGTTTTTTTTTTTAATTTGCTTACCGGGCTAAAGGTTAGCATGTTTAAAATACGTAAGTCGTTTTGTTCATCAAATTTAAGTAGATAACTCATCAGTTGTTTGCATCAGAGCGATAATTTTTGAGATAGTTATTAAAACTGTTTAAAGGTTGTCAAACGTTGTTTCTTGTTGTATATCCTTTAATTCTAGAGTTAAATTGATAAATAACGTGTACGAATTTGTTTAACGCATTTGTTTTGGTTACTCGACGTCTCCGTTCTCGTGTAGCCCACATATTGCGTTTTTTTTTAATTTGCTTACCAGGCTAAAGGTTAGCATGCTTAAAATACGTAAGTCGTTTTGTTCAACAAATTTAAGTAGATAACTCATCAGTTGTTTGCATCAGAGCGATAATTTTTGAGATAGTTATTAAAACTGTTTAAAGGTTGTCAAACGTTGTTTCTCGTTGTATATCCTTTAATTCTAGAGTTAAATTGATAAATAACGTGTACGGATTTGTTTAACTCATTTGTTTTGGTTACTCGACGTCTCCGTTCTCGTGTAGCCTACATATTGCGTTTTTTTTTTAATTTGCTTACCGGGCTAAAGGTTAGCATGCTTAAAATACGTAAGTCGTTTTGTTCAACAAATTTGAGTAGATAACTCATCAGTTGTTTGCATCAGAGCGACAATTTTTGAGATAGTTATTAAAACTGTTTAAAGGTTGTCAAACGTTGTTTCTCGTTGTATATCCTTTAATTCTAGAGTTAAATTGATAAATAACGTGTACGAATTTGTTTAACGCATTTGTTTTGGTTACTCGACGTCTCCGTTCTCGTGTAGCCTACATATTGCGTTTTTTTTTTAATTTGCTTACCGGGCTAAAGGTTAGCATGTTTAAAATACGTAAGTCGTTTTGTTCAACAAATTTGAGTAGATAACTCATCAGTTGTTTGCATCAGAGCGACAATTTTTGAGATAGTTATTAAAACTGTTTAAAGGTTGTCAAACGTTGTTTCTCGTTGTATATCCTTTAATTCTAGAGTTAAATTGATAAATAACGTGTACGAATTTGTTTAACGTATTTGTTTTGGTTACTCGACGTCTCCGTTCTCGTGTAGCCTACATATTGCGTTTTTTTTTTAATTTGCTTACCGGGCTAAAGGTTAGCATGTTTAAAATACGTAAGTCGTTTTGTTCAACAAATTTGAGTAGATAACTCATCAGTTGTTTGCATCAGAGCGACAATTTTTGAGATAGTTATTAAAACTGTTTAAAGGTTGTCAAACGTTGTTTCTCGTTGTATATCCTTTAATTCTAGAGTTAAATTGATAAATAACGTGTACGAATTTGTTTAACGCATTTGTTTTGGTTACTCGACGTCTCCGTTCTCGTGTAGCCTACATATTGCGTTTTTTTTTTTAATTTGCTTACCGAGCTAAAGGTTAGCATGTTTAAAATACGTAAGTCGTTTTGTTCAACAAATTTAAGTAGATAACTCATCAGTTGTTTGCATCAGAGCGACAATTTTTGAGATAGTTATTAAAACTGTTTAAAGGTTGTCAAACGTTGTTTCTCGTTGTATATCCTTTAATTCTAGAGTTAAATTGATAAATAACGTGTACGTATTTGTTTAACGCATTTGTTTTGGTTACTCGACGTCTCCGTTCTCGCGTAGCCTACATATTGCGTTTTTTTTTTAATTTGCTTACCGGGCTAAAGGTTAGCATGTTTAAAATACGTAAGTCGTTTTGTTCATCATATTTAAGTAGATAACTCATCAGTTGTTTGCATCAGAGCGATAATTTTTGAGATAGTTATTAAAACTGTTTAAAGGTTGTCAAACGTTGTTTCTCGTTGTATATCCTTTAATTCTAGAGTTAAATTGATAAATAACGTGTACGAATTTGTTTAACGCCTTTGTTTTTGTTACTCGACGTCTCCGTTCTCGTGTAGCCTACATAATGCGTTTTTTTTTTAATTTGCTTACCGAGCTAAAGGTTAGCATGTTTAAAATACGTAAGTCGTTTTGTTCATCAAATTTAGGTAGATAACTCATCAGTTGTTTGCATCAGAGCGATAATTTTTGAGATAGTTATTAAAACTGTTTAAAGGTTGTCAAACGTTGTTTCTCGTTGTGTATCCTTTAATTCTAGAGTTAAATTGATAAATAACGTGTACGAATTTGTTTAACGCATTTGTTTTGGTTACTCGACGTCTCCGTTCTCGTGTAGCCCACATATTGCGTTTTTTTTTAATTTGCTTACCGGGCTAAAGGTTAGCATGCTTAAAATACGTAAGTCGTTTTGTTCAACAAATTTAAGTAGATAACTCATCAGTTGTTTGCATCAGAGCGATAATTTTTGAGATAATTATTAAAACTGTTTAAAGGTTGTCAAACGTTGTTTCTCGTTGTATATCCTTTAATTCTAGAGTTAAATTGATAAATAACGTGTACGAATTTGTTTAACGCATTTGTTTTGGTTACTCGACGTCTCCGTTCTCGTGTAGCCCACATATTGCGTTTTTTTTTAATTTGCTTACCGGGCTAGAGGTTAGCATGCTTAAAATACGTAAGTCGTTTTGTTCAACAAATTTAAGTAGATAACTCATCAGTTGTTTGCATCAGAGCGATAATTTTTGAGATAGTTATTAAAACTGTTTAAAGGTTGTCAAACGTTGTTTCTCGTTGTATATCCTTTAATTCTAGAGTTAAATTGATAAATAACGTGTACGGATTTGTTTAACTCATTTGTTTTGGTTACTCGACGTCTCCGTTTTCGTGTAGCCTACATATTGCGTTGTTTTTTTAATTTGCTTACCGGGCTAAAGGTTAGCATGCTTAAAATACGTAAGTCGTTTTGTTCAACAAATTTGAGTAGATAACTCATCAGTTGTTTGCATCAGAGCGACAATTTTTGAGATAGTTATTAAAACTGTTTAAAGGTTGTCAAACGTTGTTTCTCGTTGTATATCCTTTAATTCTAGAGTTAAATTGATAAATAACGTGTACGAATTTGTTTAACGCATTTGTTTTGGTTACTCGACGTCTCCGTTCTCGTGTAGCCTACATATTGCGTTTTTTTTTTTAATTTGCTTACCGGGCTAAAGGTTAGCATGTTTAAAATACGTAAGTCGTTTTGTTCAACAAATTTGAGTAGATAACTCATCAGTTGTTTGCATCAGAGCGACAATTTTTGAGATAGTTATTAAACCTGTTTAAAGGTTGTCAAACGTTGTTTCTCGTTGTATATCCTTTAATTCTAGAGTTAAATTGATAAATAACGTGTACGAATTTGTTTAACGTATTTGTTTTGGTTACTCGACGTCTCCGTTCTCGTGTAGCCTACATATTGCGTTTTTTTTTTTAATTTGCTTACCGGGCTAAAGGTTAGCATGTTTAAAATACGTAAGTCGTTTTGTTCAACAAATTTGAGTAGATAACTCATCAGTTGTTTGCATCAGAGCGACAATTTTTGAGATAGTTATTAAAACTGTTTAAAGGTTGTCAAACGTTGTTTCTCGTTGTATATCCTTTAATTCTAGAGTTAAATTGATAAATAACGTGTACGAATTTGTTTAACGCATTTGTTTTGGTTACTCGACGTCTCCGTTCTCGTGTAGCCTACATATTGCGTTTTTTTTTTAATTTGCTTACCGGGCTAAAGGTTAGCATGTTTAAAATACGTAAGTCGTTTTGTTCAACAAATTTAAGTAGATAACTCATCAGTTGTTTGCATCAGAGCGACAATTTTTGAGATAGTTATTAAAACTGTTTAAAGGTTGTCAAACGTTGTTTCTCGTTGTATATCCTTTAATTCTAGAATTAAATTGATAAATAACGTGTACGAATTTGTTTAACGCATTTGTTTTGGTTACTCGACGTCTTCGTTCTCGTGTAGCCTACATATTGCGTTTTTTTTTTTAATTTGCTTACCGGGCTAAAGGTTAGCATGTTTAAAATACGTAAGTCGTTTCGTTCATCATATTTAAGTAGATAACTCATCAGTTGTTTGCATCAGAGCGATAATTTTTGAGATAGTTATTAAAACTGTTTAAAGGTTGTCAAACGTTGTTTCTCGTTGTATATCCTTTAATTCTAGAGTTAAATTGGTAAATAACGTGTACGAATTTGTTTAACGCATTTGTTTTGGTTACTCGACGTCTCCGTTCTCGTGTAGCCTACATATTGCGTTTTTTTTTTAATTTGCTTACCGGGCTAAAGGTTAGCATGTTTAAAATACGTAAGTCGTTTTGTTCAACAAATTTAAGTAGATAACTCATCAGTTGTTTGCATCAGAGCGACAATTTTTGAGATAGTTATTAAAACTGTTTAAAGGTTGTCAAACGTTGTTTCTCGTTGTATATCCTTTAATTCTAGAGTTAAATTGATAAATAACGTGTACGAATTTGTTTAACGCATTTGTTTTGGTTACTCGACGTCTCCGTTCTCGTGTAGCCCACATATTGCGTTTTTTTTTAATTTGCTTACCGGGCTAAAGGTTAGCATGCTTAAAATACGTAAGTCGTTTTGTTCAACAAATTTAAGTAGATAACTCATCAGTTGTTTGCATCAGAGCGATAATTTTTGAGATAATTATTAAAACTGTTTAAAGGTTGTCAAACGTTGTTTCTCGTTGTATATCCTTTAATTCTAGAGTTAAATTGATAAATAACGTGTACGAATTTGTTTAACGCATTTGTTTTGGTTACTCGACGTCTCCGTTCTCGTGTAGCCTACATATTGCGTTTTTTTTTTTATTTGCTTACCGGGCTAAAGGTTAGCATGTTTAAAATACGTAAGTCGTTTTGTTCAACAAATTTGAGTAGATAACTCATCAGTTGTTTGCATCAGAGCGACAATTTTTGAGATAGTTATTAAAACTGTTTAAAGGTTGTCAAACGTTGTTTCTCGTTGTATATCCTTTAATTCTAGAGTTAAATTGATAAATAACGTGTACGAATTTGTTTAACGTATTTGTTTTGGTTACTCGACGTCTCCGTTCTCGTGTAGCCTACATATTGCGTTTTTTTTTTTTAATTTGCTTACCGGGCTAAAGGTTAGCATGTTTAAAATACGTAAGTCGTTTTGTTCAACAAATTTGAGTAGATAACTCATCAGTTGTTTGCATCAGAGCGACAATTTTTGAGATAGTTATTAAAACTGTTTAAAGGTTGTCAAACGTTGTTTCTCGTTGTATATCCTTTAATTCTAGAGTTAAATTGATAAATAACGTGTACGAATTTGTTTAACGCATTTGTTTTGGTTACTCGACGTCTCCGTTCTCGTGTAGCCTACATATTGCGTTTTTTTTTTTAATTTGCTTACCGGGCTAAAGGTTAGCATGTTTAAAATACGTAAGTCGTTTTGTTCAACAAATTTAAGTAGATAACTCATCAGTTGTTTGCATCAGAGCGACAATTTTTGAGATAGTTATTAAAACTGTTTAAAGGTTGTCAAACGTTGTTTCTCGTTGTATATCCTTTAATTCTAGAGTTAAATTGATAAATAACGTGTACGAATTTGTTTAACGCGTTTGTTTTGGTTACTCGACGTCTCCGTTCTCGTGTAGCCTACATATTTCGTTTTTTTTTTTTTAATTTGCTTACCGGGCTAAAGGTTAGCATGTTTAAAATACGTAAGTCGTTTTGTTCATCATATTTAAGTAGATAACTCATCAGTTGTTTGCATCAGAGCGATAATTTTTGAGATAGTTATTAAAACTGTTTAAAGGTTGTCAAACGTTGTTTCTCGTTGTATATCCTTTAATTCTAGAGTTAAATTGATAAATAACGTGTACGAATTTGTTTAACGCATTTGTTTTGGTTACTCGACGTCTCCGTTCTCGTGTAGCCTACATATTGCGTTTTTTTTTTTAATTTGCTTACCGGGCTAAAGGTTAGCATGTTTAAAATACGTAAGTCGTTTTGTTCATCAAATTTAAGTAGATAACTCATCAGTTGTTTGCATCAGAGCGATAATTTTTGAGATAGTTATTAAAACTGTTTAAAGGTTGTCAAACGTTGTTTCTCGTTGTATATCCTTTAATTCTAGAGTTAAATTGATAAATAACGTGTACGAATTTGTTTAACGCATTTGTTTTGGTTACTCGACGTCTCCGTTCTCGTGTAGCCTACATATTGCGTTTTTTTTTTAATTTGCTTACCGGGCTAAAGGTTAGCATGTTTAAAATAAGTAAGTCGTTTTGTTCATCAAATTTAAGTAGATAACTCATCAGTTGTTTGCATCAGAGCGATAATTTTTGAGATAGTTATTAAAACTGTTTAAAGGTTGTCAAACGTTGTTTCTCGTTGTATATCCTTTAATTCTAGAGTTAAATTGATAAATAACGTGTACGAATTTGTTTAACGCATTTGTTTTGGTTACTCGACGTCTCCGTTCTCGTGTAGCCTACATATTGCGTTTTTTTTTTTAATTTGCTTACCGGGCTAAAGGTTAGCATGTTTAAAATACGTAAGTCGTTTTGTTCAACAAATTTAAGTAGATAACTCATCAGTTGTTTGCATCAGAGCGATAATTTTTGAGATAGTTATTAAAACTGTTTAAAGGTTGTCAAACGTTGTTCTCGTTGTATATCCTTTAATTCTAGAGTTAAATTGATAAATAACGTGTACGAATTTGTTTAACGCATTTGTTTTGGTTACTCGACGTCTCCGTTCTCGTGTAGCCTACATATTGCGTTTTTTTTTTTAATTTGCTTACCGGGCTAAAGGTTAGCATGTTTAAAATACGTAAGTCGTTTTGTTCATCAAATTTAAGTAGATAACTCATCAGTTGTTTGCATCAGAGCGATAATTTTTGAGATAGTTATTAAAACTGTTTAAAGGTTGTCAAACGTTGTTTCTCGTTGTATACCCTTTAATTCTAGAGTTAAATTGATAAATAACGTGTACGAATTTGTTTAACGCATTTGTTTTGGTTACTCGACGTCTCCGTTCTCGTGTAGCCTACATATTACGTTTTGTTTTTAATTTGCTTACCGGGCTAAAGGTTAGCATGTTTAAAATACGTAAGTCGTTTTGTTCATCAAATTTGAGTAGATAACTCATCAGCTGTTTGCATCAGAGCGATAATTTTTGAGATAGTTATTAAAACTGTTTAAAGGTTGTCAAACGTTGTTTCTCGTTGTATATCCTTTAATTCTAGAGTTAAATTGATAAATAACATGTACGAATTTGTTTAACGCATTTGTTTTGGTTACTCGACGTCTCCGTTCTCGTGTAGCCTACATATTGCGTTTTTTTTTTAATTTGCTTACCGGGCTAAAGGTTAGCATGTTTAAAATACGTAAGTCGTTTTGTTCAACAAATTTAAGTAGATAACTCATCAGTTGTTTGCATCAGAGCGATAATTTTTGAGATAGTTATTAAAACTGTTTAAAGGTTGTCAAACGTTGTTTCTCGTTGTATATCCTTTAATTCTAGAGTTAAATTGATAAATAACGTGTACGAATTTGTTTAACGCATTTGTTTTGGTTACTCGACGTCTCCGTTCTCGTGTAGCCTACATATTGCGTTTTTTTTTTTAATTTGCTTACCGGGCTAAAGGTTAGCATGTTTAAAATACGTAAGTCGTTTTGTTCATCAAATTTAAGTAGATAACTCATCAGTTGTTTGCATCAGAGCGATAATTTTTGAGATAGTTATTTAAACTGTTTAAAGGTTGTCAAACGTTGTTTCTCGTTGTATATCCTTTAATTCTAGAGTTAAATTGATAAATAACGTGTACGAATTTGTTTAACGCATTTGTTTTGGTTACTCGACGTCTCCGTTCTCGTGTAGCCTACATATTGCGTTTTTTTTTTTAATTTGCTTACCGGGCTAAAGGTTAGCATGTTTAAAATACGTAAGTCGTTTTGTTCATCATATTCAAGTAGATAACTCATCAGTTGTTTGCATCAGAGCGACAATTTTTGAGATAGTTATTAAAACTGTTTAAAGGTTGTCAAACGTTGTTTCTCGTTGTATATCCTTTAATTCTAGAGTTAAATTGATAAATAACGTGTACGAATTTGTTTAACGCATTTGTTTTGGTTACTCGACGTCTCCGTTCTCGTGTAGCCTACATATTGCGTTTTTTTTTTAATTTGCTTACCGGGCTAAAGGTTAGCATGTTTAAAATACGTAAGTCGTTTGTTCATCAAATTTAAGTAGATAACTCATCAGTTGTTTGCATCAGAGCGACAATTTTTGAGATAGTTATTAAAACTGTTTAAAGGTTGTCAAATATTGTTTCTCGTTGTATATCCTTTAATTCTAGAGTTAAATTGATAAATAACGTGTACGAATTTGTTTAACGCATTTGTTTTGGTTACTCGACGTCTCCGTTCTCGTGTAGCCTACATATTGCGTTTTTTTTTAATTTGCTTACCGGGCTAAAGGTTAGCATGTTTAAAATACGTAAGTCGTTTTGTTAAACAAATTTGAGTAGATAACTCATCAGTTGTTTGCATCAGAGCGACAATTTTTGAGATAGTTATTAAAACTGTTTAAAGGTTGTCAAACGTTGTTTCTCGTTGTATATCCTTTAATTCTAGAGTTAAATTGATAAATAACGTGTACGAATTTGTTTAACGCATTTGTTTTGGTTACTCGACGTCTCCGTTTTCGTGTAGCCTACATATTGCGTTTTTTTTTTTAATTTGCTTACCGGGCTAAAGGTTAGCATGTTTAAAATACGTAAGTCGTTTTGTTCAACAAATTTAAGTAGATAACTCATCAGTTGTTTGCATCAGAGCGATAATTTTTGAGATAGTTATTAAAACTGTTTAAAGGTTGTCAAACGTTGTTTCTCGTTGTATATCCTTTAATTCTAGAGTTAAATTGATAAATAACGTGTACGAATTTGTTTAACGCATTTGTTTTGGTTACTCGACGTCTCCGTTCTCGTGTAGCCTACATATTGCGTTTTTTTTTTTAATTTGCTTACCGGGCTAAAGGTTAGCATGTTTAAAATACGTAAGTCGTTTTGTTCATCAAATTTAAGTAGATAACTCATCAGTTGTTTGCATCAGAGCGATAATTTTTGAGATAGTTATTAAAACTGTTTAAAGGTTGTCAAACGTTGTTTCTCGTTGTATATCCTTTAATTCTAGAGTTAAATTGATAAATAACGTGTACGAATTTGTTTAACGCATTTGTTTTGGTTACTCGACGTCTCCGTTCTAGTGTAGCCTACATATTGCGTTTTTTTTTTTTTTTTTTTTTTGCTTACCGGGCTAAAGGTTAGCATGTTTAAAATACGTAAGTCGTTTTGTTCAACAAATTTGAGTAGATAACTCATCAGTTGTTTGCATCAGAGCGACAATTTTTGGTATAGTTATTAAAACTGTTTAAAGGTTGTCAAACGTTGTTTCTCGTTGTATATCCTTTAATTCTAGAGTTAAATTGATAAATAACGTGTACGAATTTGTTTAACGCATTTGTTTTGGTTACTCGACGTCTCCGTTCTCGTGTAGCCTACATATTGCGTTTTTTTTTTTAATTTGCTTACCGGGCTAAAGGTTAGCATGTTTAAAATACGTAAGTCGTTTTGTTCAACAAATTTAAGTAGATAACTCATCAGTTGTTTGCATCAGAGCGATAATTTTTGAGATAGTTATTAAAACTGTTTAAAGGTTGTCAAACGTTGTTTCTCGTTGTATATCCTTTAATTCTAGAGTTAAATTGATAAATAACGTGTACGAATTTGTTTACCGCATTTGTTTTGGTTACTCGACGTCTCCGTTCTCGTGTAGCCTACATATTGCGTTTTTTTTTTTAATTTGCTTACCGGGCTAAAGGTTAGCATGTTTAAAATACGTAAGTCGTTTTGTTCATCAAATTTAAGTAGATAACTCATCAGTTGTTTGCATCAGAGCGATAATTTTTGAGATAGTTATTAAAACTGTTTAAAGGTTGTCAAACGTTGTTTCTCGTTGTATATCCTTTAATTCTAGAGTTAAATTGATAAATAACGTGTACGAATTTGTTTAACGCATTTGTTTTGGTTACTCGACGTCTCCGTTCTCGTGTAGCCTACATATTGCGTTTTGTTTTTAATTTGCTTACCGGGCTAAAGGTTAGCATGTTTAAAATACGTAAGTCGTTTTGTTCATCAAATTTGAGTAGATAACTCATCAGCTGTGTGCATCAGAGCGATAATTTTTGAGATAGTTATTAAAACTGTTTAAAGGTTGTCAAACGTTGTTTCTCGTTGTATATCCTTTAATTCTAGAGTTAAATTGATAAATAACGTGTACGAATTTGTTTAACGCATTTGTTTTGGTTACTCGACGTCTCCGTTCTCGTGTAGCCTACATATTGCGTTTTTTTTTTAATTTGCTTACCGGGCTAAAGGTTAGCATGTTTAAAATACGTAAGTCGTTTTGTTCAACAAATTTAAGTAGATAACTCATCAGTTGTTTGCATCAGAGCGATAATTTTTGAGATAGTTATTAAAACTGTTTAAAGGTTGTCAAACGTTGTTTCTCGTTGTATATCCTTTAATTCTAGAGTTAAATTGATAAATAACGTGTACGAATTTGTTTAACGCATTTGTTTTGGTTACTCGACGTCTCCGTTCTCGTGTAGCCTACATATTGCGTTTTTTTTTTTTAATTTGCTTACCGGGCTAAAGGTTAGCATGTTTAAAATACGTAAGTCGTTTTGTTCATCAAATTTAAGTAGATAACTCATCAGTTGTTTGCATCAGAGCGATAATTTTTGAGATAGTTATTAAAACTGTTTAAAGGTTGTCAAACGTTGTTTCTCGTTGTATATCCTTTAATTCTAGAGTTAAATTGATAAATAACGTGTACGAATTTGTTTAACGCATTTGTTTTGGTTACTCGACGTCTCCGTTCTCGTGTAGCCTACATATTGCGTTTTTTTTTTAATTTGCTTACCGGGCTAAAGGTTAGCATGTTTAAAATACGTAAGTCGTTTTGTTCATCATATTCAAGTAGATAACTCATCAGTTGTTTGCATCAGAGCGACAATTTTTGAGATAGTTATTAAAACTGTTTAAAGGTTGTCAAACGTTGTTTCTCGTTGTATATCCTTTAATTCTAGAGTTAAATTGATAAATAACGTGTACGAATTTGTTTAACGAATTTGTTTTGGTTACTCGACGTCTCCGTTCTCGTGTAGCCTACATATTGCGTTTTTTTTTTAATTTGCTTACCGGGCTAAAGGTTAGCATGTTTAAAATACGTAAGTCGTTTGTTCATCAAATTTAAGTAGATAACTCATCAGTTGTTTGCATCAGAGCGACAATTTTTGAGATAGTTATTAAAACTGTTTAAAGGTTGTCAAACATTGTTTCTCGTTGTATATCCTTTAATTCTAGAGTTAAATTGATAAATAACGTGTACGAATTTGTTTAACGCATTTGTTTTGGTTACTCGACGTCTCCGTTCTCGTGTAGCCTACATATTGCGTTTTTTTTTAATTTGCTTACCGGGCTAAAGGTTAGCATGTTTAAAATACGTAAGTCGTTTTGTTCAACAAATTTGAGTAGATAACTCATCAGTTGTTTGCATCAGAGCGACAATTTTTGAGATAGTTATTAAAACTGTTTAAAGGTTGTCAAACGTTGTTTCTCGTTGTATATCCTTTAATTCTAGAGTTAAATTGATAAATAACGTGTACGAATTTGTTTAACGCATTTGTTTTGGTTACTCGACGTCTCCGTTCTCGTGTAGCCTACATATTGCGTTTTTTTTTTTTAATTTGCTTACCGGGCTAAAGGTTAGCATGTTTAAAATACGTAAGTCGTTTTGTTCAACAAATTTAAGTAGATAACTCATCAGTTGTTTGCATCAGAGCGATAATTTTTGAGATAGTTATTAAAACTGTTTAAAGGTTGTCAAACGTTGTTTCTCGTTGTATATCCTTTAATTCTAGAGTTAAATTGATAAATAACGTGTACGAATTTGTTTAACGCATTTGTTTTGGTTACTCGACGTCTCCGTTCTCGTGTAGCCTACATATTGCGTTTTTTTTTTAATTTGCTTACCGGGATAAAGGTTAGCATGTTTAAAATACGTAAGTCGTTTTGTTCATCAAATTTAAGTAGATAACTCATCAGTTGTTTGCATCAGAGCGATAATTTTTGAGATAGTTATTAAAACTGTTTAAAGGTTGTCAAACGTTGCTTCTCGTTGTATATCCTTTAATTCTAGAGTTAAATTTATAAATAACGTGTACGAATTTGTTTAACGCATTTGTTTTGGTTACTCGACGTCTCCGTTCTCGTGTAGCCTACATATTGCGTTTTGTTTTTAATTTGCTTACCGGGCTAAAGGTTAGCATGTTTAAAATACGTAAGTCGTTTTGTTCATCAAATTTGAGTAGATAACTCATCAGCTGTTTGAATCAGAGCGATAATTTTTGAGATAGTTATTAAAACTGTTTAAAGGTTGTCAAACGTTGTTTCTCGTTGTATATCCTTTAATTCTAGAGTTAAATTGATAAATAACGTGTACGAATTTGTTTAACGCATTTGTTTTGGTTACTCGACGTCTCCGTTCTCGTGTAGCCTACATATTGCGTTTTTTTTTAATTTGCTTACCGGGCTAAAGGTTAGCATGTTTAAAATACGTAAGTCGTTTTGTTCAACAAATTTAAGTAGATAACTCATCAGTTGTTTGCATCAGAGCGATAATTTTTGAGATAGTTATTAAAACTGTTTAAAGGTTGTCAAACGTTGTTTCTCGTTGTATATCCTTTAATTCTAGAGTTAAATTGATAAATAACGTGTACGAATTTGTTTAACGCATTTGTTTTGGTTACTCGACGTCTCCGTTTTCGTGTAGCCTACATATTGCGTTTTTTTTTTTAATTTGCTTACCGGGCTAAAGGTTAGCATGTTTAAAATACGTAAGTCGTTTTGTTCATCAAATTTAAGTAGATAACTCATCAGTTGTTTGCATCAGAGCGATAATTTTTGAGATAGTTATTAAAACTGTTTAAAGGTTGTCAAACGTTGTTTCTCGTTGTATATCCTTTAATTCTAGAGTTAAATTGATAAATAACGTGTACGAATTTGTTTAACGCATTTGTTTTGGTTACTCGACGTCTCCGTTCTCGTGTAGCCTACATATTGCGTTTTTTTTTTTAATTTGCTTACCGGGCTAAAGGTTAGCATGTTTAAAATACGTAAGTCGTTTTGTTCATCAAATTTAAGTAGATAACTCATCAGTTGTTTGCATCAGAGCGATAATTTTTGAGATAGTTATTAAAACTGTTTAAAGGTTGTCAAACGTTGTTTCTCGTTGTATATCCTTTAATTCTAGAGTTAAATTGATAAATAACGTGTACGAATTTGTTTAACGCATTTGTTTTGGTTACTCGACGTCTCCGTTCTCGTGTAGCCTACATATTGCGTTTTGTTTTTAATTTGCTTACCGGGCTAAAGGTTAGCATGTTTAAAATACGTAAGTCGTTTTGTTCATCAAATTTGAGTAGATAACTCATCAGCTGTGTGCATCAGAGCGATAATTTTTGAGATAGTTATTAAAACTGTTTAAAGGTTGTCAAACGTTGTTTCTCGTTGTATATCCTTTAATTCTAGAGTTAAATTGATAAATAACGTGTACGAATTTGTTTAACGCATTTGTTTTGGTTACTCGACGTCTCCGTTCTCGTGTAGCCTACATATTGCGTTTTTTTTTTAATTTGCTTACCGGGCTAAAGGTTAGCATGTTTAAAATACGTAAGTCGTTTTGTTCAACAAATTTAAGTAGATAACTCATCAGTTGTTTGCATCAGAGCGATAATTTTTGAGATAGTTATTAAAACTGTTTAAAGGTTGTCAAACGTTGTTTCTCGTTGTATATCCTTTAATTCTAGAGTTAAATTGATAAATAACGTGTACGAATTTGTTTAACGCATTTGTTTTGGTTACTCGACGTCTCCGTTCTCGTGTAGCCTACATATTGCGTTTTTTTTTTTTAATTTGCTTACCGGGCTAAAGGTTAGCATGTTTAAAATACGTAAGTCGTTTTGTTCATCAAATTTAAGTAGATAACTCATCAGTTGTTTGCATCAGAGCGATAATTTTTGAGATAGTTATTAAAACTGTTTAAAGGTTGTCAAACGTTGTTTCTCGTTGTATATCCTTTAATTCTAGAGTTAAATTGATAAATAACGTGTACGAATTTGTTTAACGCATTTGTTTTGGTTACTCGACGTCTCCGTTCTCGTGTAGCCTACATATTGCGTTTTTTTTTTAATTTGCTTACCGGGCTAAAGGTTAGCATGTTTAAAATACGTAAGTCGTTTTGTTCATCATATTCAAGTAGATAACTCATCAGTTGTTTGCATCAGAGCGACAATTTTTGAGATAGTTATTAAA
The DNA here is from genome assembly GCF_040869045.1 of Eurosta solidaginis. Taxonomy (NCBI): domain Eukaryota; kingdom Metazoa; phylum Arthropoda; class Insecta; order Diptera; family Tephritidae; genus Eurosta; species Eurosta solidaginis. Next base: position 198,044 of record NW_027137032.1, on the reverse strand, counting down.
ACTGTTTAAAGTTTGTCAAACGTTGTTTCTCGTTGTATATCCTTTAATTCTAGAGTTAAATTGATAAATAACGTGTACGAATTTGTTTAACGCATTTGTTTTGGTTACTCGACGTCTCCGTTCTCGTGTAGCCTACATATTGCGTTTTTTTTTTAATTTGCTTACCGGGCTAAAGGTTAGCATGTTTAAAATACGTAAGTCGTGTGTTCATCAAATTTAAGTAGATAACTCATCAGTTGTTTGCATCAGAGCGACAATTTTTGAGATAGTTATTAAAACTGTTTAAAGGTTGTCAAACATTGTTTCTCGTTGTATATCCTTTAATTCTAGAGTTAAATTGATAAATAACGTGTACGAATTTGTTTAACGCATTTGTTTTGGTTACTCGACGTCTCCGTTCTCGTGTAGCCTACATATTGCGTTTTTTTTTAATTTGCTTACCGGGCTAAAGGTTAGCATGTTTAAAATGCGTAAGTCGTTTTGTTCAACAAATTTGAGTAGATAACTCATCAGTTGTTTGCATCAGAGCGACAATTTTTGAGATAGTTATTAAAACTGTTTAAAGGTTGTCAAACGTTGTTTCTCGTTGTATATCCTTTAATTCTAGAGTTAAATTGATAAATAACGTGTACGAATTTGTTTAACGCATTTGTTTTGGTTACTCGACGTCTCCGTTCTCGTGTAGCCTACATATTGCGTTTTTTTTTTTTAATTTGCTTACCGGGCTAAAGGTTAGCATGTTTAAAATACGTAAGTCGTTTTGTTCAACAAATTTAAGTAGATAACTCATCAGTTGTTTGCATCAGAGCGATAATTTTTGAGATAGTTATTAAAACTGTTTAAAGGTTGTCAAACGTTGTTTCTCGTTGTATATCCTTTAATTCTAGAGTTAAATTGATAAATAACGTGTACGAATTTGTTTAACGCATTTGTTTTGGTTACTCGACGTCTCCGTTCTCGTGTAGCCTACATATTGCGTTTTTTTTTTTAATTTGCTTACCGGGATAAAGGTTAGCATGTTTAAAATACGTAAGTCGTTTTGTTCATCAAATTTAAGTAGATAACTCATCAGTTGTTTGCATCAGAGCGATAATTTTTGAGATAGTTATTAAAACTGTTTAAAGGTTGTCAAACGTTGTTTCTCGTTGTATATCCTTTAATTCTAGAGTTAAATTGATAAATAACGTGTACGAATTTGTTTAACGCATTTGTTTTGGTTACTCGACGTCTCCGTTCTCGTGTAGCCTACATATTGCGTTTTGTTTTTAATTTGCTTACCGGGCTAAAGGTTAGCATGTTTAAAATACGTAAGTCGTTTTGTTCATCAAATTTGAGTAGATAACTCATCAGCTGTTTGAATCAGAGCGATAATTTTTGAGATAGTTATTAAAACTGTTTAAAGGTTGTCAAACGTTGTTTCTCGTTGTATATCCTTTAATTCTAGAGTTAAATTGATAAATAACGTGTACGAATTTGTTTAACGCATTTGTTTTGGTTACTCGACGTCTCCGTTCTCGTGTAGCCTACATATTGCGTTTTTTTTTAATTTGCTTACCGGGCTAAAGGTTAGCATGTTTAAAATACGTAAGTCGTTTTGTTCAACAAATTTAAGTAGATAACTCATCAGTTGTTTGCATCAGAGCGATAATTTTTGAGATAGTTATTAAAACTGTTTAAAGGTTGTCAAACGTTGTTTCTCGTTGTATATCCTTTAATTCTAGAGTTAAATTGATAAATAACGTGTACGAATTTGTTTAACGCATTTGTTTTGGTTACTCGACGTCTCCGTTCTCGTGTAGCCTACATATTGCGTTTTTTTTTTTTAATTTGCTTACCGGGCTAAAGGTTAGCATGTTTAAAATACGTAAGTCGTTTTGTTCATCAAATTTAAGTAGATAACTCATCAGTTGTTTGCATCAGAGCGATAATTTTTGAGATAGTTATTAAAACTGTTTAAAGGTTGTCAAACGTTGTTTCTCGTTGTATATCCTTTAATTCTAGAGTTAAATTGATAAATAACGTGTACGAATTTGTTTAACGCATTTGTTTTGGTTACTCGACGTCTCCGTTCTCGTGTAGCCTACATATTGCGTTTTTTTTTTAATTTGCTTACCGGGCTAAAGGTTAGCATGTTTAAAATACGTAAGTCGTTTTGTTCATCATATTCAAGTAGATAACTCATCAGTTGTTTGCATCAGAGCGACAATTTTTGAGATAGTTATTAAAACTGTTTAAAGGTTGTCAAACGTTGTTTCTCGTTGTATATCCTTTAATTCTAGAGTTAAATTGATAAATAACGTGTACGAATTTGTTTAACGCATTTGTTTTGGTTACTCGACGTCTCCGTTCTCGTGTAGCCTACATATTGCGTTTTTTTTTTTAATTTGCTTACCGGGCTAAAGGTTAGCATGTTTAAAATACGTAAGTCGTTTGTTCATCAAATTTAAGTAGATAACTCATCAGTTGTTTGCATCAGAGCGACAATTTTTGAGATAGTTATTAAAACTGTTTAAAGGTTGTCAAAGGTTGTTTCTCGTTGTATATCCTTTAATTCTAGAGTTAAATTGATAAATAACGTGTACGAATTTGTTTAACGCATTTGTTTTGGTTACTCGACGTCTCCGTTCTCGTGTAGCCTACATATTGCGTTTTTTTTTAATTTGCTTACCGGGCTAAAGGTTAGCATGTTTAAAATACGTAAGTCGTTTTGTTCATCAAATTTAAGTAGATAACTCATCAGTTGTTTGCATCAGAGCGATAATTTTTGAGATAGTTATTAAAACTGTTTAAAGGTTGTCAAACGTTGTTTCTCGTTGTATATCCTTTAATTCTAGAGTTAAATTGATAAATAACGTGTACGAATTTGTTTAACGCATTTGTTTTGGTTACTCGACGTCTCCGTTCTCGTGTAGCCTACATATTGCGTTTTTTTTTTAATTTGCTTACCGGGCTAAATGTTAGCATGTTTAAAATACGTAAGTCGTTTTGTTCATCATATTTAAGTAGATAACTCATCAGTTGTTTGCATCAGAGCGATAATTTTTGAGATAGTTATTAAAACTGTTTAAAGGTTGTCAAACGTTGTTTCTCGTTGTATATCCTTTAATTCTAGAGTTAAATTGATAAATAACGTGTACGAATTTGTTTAACGCATTTGTTTTGGTTACTCGACGTCTCCGTTTTCGTGTAGCCTACATATTGCGTTTTTTTTTTAATTTGCTTACCGGGCTAAAGGTTAGCATGTTTAAAATACGTAAGTCGTTTTGTTCAACAAATTTGAGTAGATAACTCATCAGTTGTTTGCATCAGAGCGACAATTTTTGAGATAGTTATTAAAACTGTTTAAAGGTTGTCAAACGTTGTTTCTCGTTGTATATCCTTTAATTCTAGAGTTAAATTGATAAATAACGTGTACGAATTTGTTTAACGCATTTGTTTTGGTTACTCGACGTCTCCGTTCTCGTGCAGCCTACATATTGCGTTTTTTTTTTAATTTGCTTACCGGGCTAAAGGTTAGCATGTTTAAAATACGTAAGTCGTTTTGTTCAACAAATTTAAGTAGATAACTCATCAGTTGTTTGCATCAGAGCGATAATTTTTGAGATAGTTATTAAAACTGTTTAAAGGTTGTCAAACGTTGTTTCTCGTTGTATATCTTTTAATTCTAGAGTTAAATTGATAAATAACGTGTACGAATTTGTTTAACGCATTTGTTTTGGTTACTCGACGTCTCCGTTCTCGTGTAGCATACATATTGCGTTTTTTTTTTAATTTGCTTACCGGGCTAAAGGTTAGCATGTTTAAAATACGTAAGTCGTTTTGTTCATCATATTTAAGTAGATAACTCATCAGTTGTTTGCATCAGAGCGATAATTTTTGAGATAGTTATTAAAACTGTTTAAAGGTTGTCAAACGTTGTTTCTCGTTGTATATCCTTTAATGCTAGAGTTAAATTGATAAATAACGTGTACGAATTTGTTTAACGCATTTGTTTTGGTTACTCGACGTCTCCGTTCTCGTGTAGCCTACATATTGCGTTTTTTTTTTTAATTTGCTTACCGGACTAAAGGTTAGCATGTTTAAAATACGTAAGTCGTTTTGTTCATCATATCTAAGTAGATAACTCATCAGTTGTTTGCATCAGAGCGATAATTTTTGAGATAGTTATTAAAACTGTTTAAAGGTTGTCAAACGTTGTTTTTCGTTGTATATCCTTTAATTCTAGAGTTAAATTGATAAATAACGTGTACGAATTTGTTTAACGCATTTGTTTTGGTTACTCGACGTCTCCGTTCTCGTGTAGCCTACATATTGCGTTTTTTTTTTAATTTGCTTACCGGGCTAAAGGTTAGCATGTTTAAAATACGTAAGTCGTTTTGTTCATCATATATAAGTAGATAACTCATCAGTTGTTTGCATCAGAGCGATAATTTTTGAGATAGTTATTAAAACTGTTTAAAGGTTGTCAAACGTTGTTTCTCGTTGTATATCCTTTAATTCTAGAGTTAAATTAATAAATAACGTGTACGAATTTCTTTAACGCATTTGTTTTGGTTACTCGACGTCTCCGTTCTCGTGTAGCCTACATATTGCGTTTTTTTTTAATTTGCTTACCGGGCTAAAGGTTAGCATGCTCAAAATACGTAAGTCGTTTTGTTCAACAAATTTAAGTAGATAACTCATCAGTTGTTTGCATCAGAGCGACAATTTTTGAGATAGTTATTAAAACTGTTTAAAGGTTGTCAAACGTTGTTTTTCGTTGTATATCCTTTAATTCTAGAGTTAAATTGATAAATAACGTGTACGAATTTGTTTAACGCATTTGTTTTGGTTACTCGACGTCTCCGTTCTCGTGTAGCCTACATATTGCGTTTTTTTTTTAATTTGCTTACCGGGCTAAAGGTTAGCATGTTTAAAATACGTAAGTCGTTTTGTTCATCAAATTTAAGTAGATAACTCATCAGTTGTTTGCATCAGAGCGATAATTTTTGAGATAGTTATTAAAACTGTTTAAAGGTTGTCAAACGTTTTTTCTCGTTGTATATCCTTTAATTCTAGAGTTAAATTGATAAATAACGTGTACGAATTTGTTTAACGCATTTGTTTTGGTTACTCGACGTCTCCGTTCTCGTGTAGCCTACATATTGCGTTTTTTTTTTAATTTGCTTACCGGGCTAAAGGTTAGCATGCTTAAAATACGTAAGTCGTTTTGTTCATCAAACTTAAGTAGATAACTCATCAGTTGTTTGCATCAGAGCGATAATTTTTGAGATAGTTATTAAAACTGTTTAAAGGTTGTCAAACGTTGTTTCTCGTTGTATATCCTTTAATTCTAGAGTTAAATTGATAAATAACGTGTACGAATTTGTTTAACGCATTTCTTTTGGTTACTCGACGTCTCCGTTCTCGTGTAGCCTACATATTGCGTTTTTTTTTTAATTTGCTTACCGGGCTAAAGGTTAGCATGTTTAAAATACGTAAGTCGTTTTGTTCATCAAATTTGAGTAGATAACTCAGCAGTTGTTTGCATCAGAGCGACAATTTTTGAGATAGTTATTAAAACTGTTTAAAGGTTGTCAAACGTTGTTTCTCGTTGTATATCCTTTAATTCTAGAGTTAAATTGATAAATAACGTGTACGAATTTGTTTAACGCATTTGTTTTGGTTACTCGACGTCTCCGTTCTCGTGTAGCCTACATATTGCGTTTTTTTTTTAATTTGCTTACCGGGCTAAAGGTTAGCATGTTTAAAATACGTAAGTCGTTTTGTTCATCATATTCAAGTAGATAACTCATCAGTTGTTTGCATCAGAGCGACAATTTTTGAGATAGTTATTAAAACTGTTTAAAGGTTGTCAAACGTTGTTTCTCGTTGTATATCCTTTAATTCTAGAGTTAAATTGATAAATAACGTGTACGAATTTGTTTAACGCATTTGTTTTGGTTACTCGACGTCTCCGTTCTCGTGTAGCCTACATATTGCGTTTTTTTTTTTAATTTGCTTACCGGGCTAAAGGTTAGCATGTTTAAAATACGTAAGTCGTTTGTTCATCAAATTTAAGTAGATAACTCATCAGTTGTTTGCATCAGAGCGACAATTTTTGAGATAGTTATTAAAACTGTTTAAAGGTTGTCAAAGGTTGTTTCTCGTTGTATATCCTTTAATTCTAGAGTTAAATTGATAAATAACGTGTACGAATTTGTTTAACGCATTTGTTTTGGTTACTCGACGTCTCCGTTCTCGTGTAGCCTACATATTGCGTTTTTTTTTAATTTGCTTACCGGGCTAAAGGTTAGCATGTTTAAAATACGTAAGTCGTTTTGTTCATCAAATTTAAGTAGATAACTCATCAGTTGTTTGCATCAGAGCGATAATTTTTGAGATAGTTATTAAAACTGTTTAAAGGTTGTCAAACGTTGTTTCTCGTTGTATATCCTTTAATTCTAGAGTTAAATTGATAAATAACGTGTACGAATTTGTTTAACGCATTTGTTTTGGTTACTCGACGTCTCCGTTCTCGTGTAGCCTACATATTGCGTTTTTTTTTTAATTTGCTTACCGGGCTAAATGTTAGCATGTTTAAAATACGTAAGTCGTTTTGTTCATCATATTTAAGTAGATAACTCATCAGTTGTTTGCATCAGAGCGATAATTTTTGAGATAGTTATTAAAACTGTTTAAAGGTTGTCAAACGTTGTTTCTCGTTGTATATCCTTTAATTCTAGAGTTAAATTGATAAATAACGTGTACGAATTTGTTTAACGCATTTGTTTTGGTTACTCGACGTCTCCGTTCTCGTGTAGCCTACATATTGCGTTTTTTTTTTAATTTGCTTACCGGGCTAAAGGTTAGCATGTTTAAAATACGTAAGTCGTTTTGTTCAACAAATTTGAGTAGATAACTCATCAGTTGTTTGCATCAGAGCGACAATTTTTGAGATAGTTATTAAAACTGTTTAAAGGTTGTCAAACGTTGTTTCTCGTTGTATATCCTTTAATTCTAGAGTTAAATTGATAAATAACGTGTACGAATTTGTTTAACGCATTTGTTTTGGTTACTCGACGTCTCCGTTCTCGTGCAGCCTACATATTGCGTTTTTTTTTTAATTTGCTTACCGGGCTAAAGGTTAGCATGTTTAAAATACGTAAGTCGTTTTGTTCAACAAATTTAAGTAGATAACTCATCAGTTGTTTGCATCAGAGCGATAATTTTTGAGATAGTTATTAAAACTGTTTAAAGGTTGTCAAACGTTGTTTCTCGTTGTATATCTTTTAATTCTAGAGTTAAATTGATAAATAACGTGTACGAATTTGTTTAACGCATTTGTTTTGGTTACTCGACGTCTCCGTTCTCGTGTAGCATACATATTGCGTTTTTTTTTTAATTTGCTTACCGGGCTAAAGGTTAGCATGTTTAAAATACGTAAGTCGTTTTGTTCATCATATCTAAGTAGATAACTCATCAGTTGTTTGCATCAGAGCGATAATTTTTGAGATAGTTATTAAAACTGTTTAAAGGTTGTCAAACGTTGTTTCTCGTTGTATATCCTTTAATTCTAGAGTTAAATTGATAAATAACGTGTACGAATTTGTTTAACGCATTTGTTTTGGTTACTCGACGTCTCCGTTCTCGTGTAGCCTACATATTGCGTTTTTTTTTTAATTTGCTTACCGGGCTAAAGGTTAGCATGTTTAAAATACGTAAGTCGTTTTGTTCATCATATATAAGTAGATAACTCATCAGTTGTTTGCATCAGAGCGATAATTTTTGAGATAGTTATTAAAACTGTTTAAAGGTTGTCAAACGTTGTTTCTCGTTGTATATCCTTTAATTCTAGAGTTAAATTGATAAATAACGTGTACGAATTTCTTTAACGCATTTGTTTTGGTTACTCGACGTCTCCGTTCTCGTGTAGCCTACATATTGCGTTTTTTTTTAATTTGCTTACCGGGCTAAAGGTTAGCATGCTCAAAATACGTAAGTCGTTTTGTTCAACAAATTTAAGTAGATAACTCATCAGTTGTTTGCATCAGAGCGACAATTTTTGAGATAGTTATTAAAACTGTTTAAAGGTTGTCAAACGTTGTTTTTCGTTGTATATCCTTTAATTCTAGAGTTAAATTGATAAATAACGTGTACGAATTTGTTTAACGCATTTGTTTTGGTTACTCGACGTCTCCGTTCTCGTGTAGCCTACATATTGCGTTTTTCTTTTAATTTGCTTACCGGGCTAAAGGTTAGCATGTTTAAAATACGTAAGTCGTTTTGTTCATCAAATTTAAGTAGATAACTCATCAGTTGTTTGCATCAGAGCGATAATTTTTGAGATAGTTATTAAAACTGTTTAAAGGTTGTCAAACGTTGTTTCTCGTTGTATATCCTTTAATTCTAGAGTTAAATTGATAAATAACGTGTACGAATTTGTTTAACGCATTTGTTTTGGTTACTCGACGTCTCCGTTCTCGTGTAGCCTACATATTGCGTTTTTTTTTTAATTTGCTTACCGGGCTAAAGGTTAGCATGCTTAAAATACGTAAGTCGTTTTGTTCATCAAACTTAAGTAGATAACTCATCAGTTGTTTGCATCAGAGCGATAATTTTTGAGATAGTTATTAAAACTGTTTAAAGGTTGTCAAACGTTGTTTCTCGTTGTATATCCTTTAATTCTAGAGTTAAATTGATAAATAACGTGTACGAATTTGTTTAACGCATTTCTTTTGGTTACTCGACGTCTCCGTTCTCGTGTAGCCTACATATTGCGTTTTTTTTTTAATTTGCTTACCGGGCTAAAGGTTAGCATGTTTAAAATACGTAAGTCGTTTTGTTCATCAAATTTGAGTAGATAACTCAGCAGTTGTTTGCATCAGAGCGACAATTTTTGAGATAGTTATTAAAACTGTTTAAAGGTTGTCAAACGTTGTTTCTCGTTGTATATCCTTTAATTCTAGAGTTAAATTGATAAATAACGTGTACGAATTTGTTTAACGCATTTGTTTTGGTTACTCGACGTCTCCGTTCTCGTGTAGCCTACATATTGCGTTTTTTTTTTTAATTTGCTTACCGGGCTAAAGGTTAGCATGCTTAAAATACGTAAGTCGTTTTGTTCATCATATTTAAGTAGATAACTCATCAGTTGTTTGCATCAGAGCGATAATTTTTGAGATAGTTATTAAAACTGTTTAAAGGTTGTCAAACGTTGTTTCTCGTTGTATATCCTTTAATTCTAGAGTTAAATTGATAAATAACGTATACGAATTTGTTTAACGCATTTGTTTTGGTTACTCGACGTCTCCGTTCTCGTGTAGCCTACATATTGCGTTTTTTTTTAATTTGCTTACCGGGCTAAAGGTTAGCATGTTTAAAATACGTAAGTCGTTTTGTTCATCATATTTAAGTAGATAACTCATCAGTTGTTTGCATCAGAGCGATAATTTTTGAGATAGTTATTAAAACTGTTTAAAGGTTGTCAAACGTTGTTTCTCGTTGTATATCCTTTAATTCTAGAGTTAAATTGATAAATAACGTGTACGAATTTGTTTAACGCATTTGTTTTGGTTACTCGAAGTCTCCGTTCTCGTGTAGCCTACATATTGCGTTTTTTTTTTTAATTTGCTTACCGGGCTAAAGGTTAGCATGCTTAAAATACGTAAGTCGTTTTGTTCAACAAATTTAAGTAGATAACTCATCAGTTGTTTGCATCAGAGCGACAATTTTTGAGATAGTTATTAAAACTGTTTAAAGGTTGTCAAACGTTGTTTCTCGTTGTATATCCTTTAATTCTAGAGTTAAATTGATAAATAACGTGTACGAATTTGTTTAACGCATTTGTTTTGGTTACTCGACGTCTCCGTTCTCGTGTAGCCTACATATTGCGTTTTTTTTTTAATTTGCTTACCGGGCTAAAGGTTAGCATGTTTAAAATACGTAAGTCGTTTTGTTCATCAAATTTAAGTAGATAACTCATCAGTTGTTTGCATCAGAGCGATAATTTTTGAGATAGTTATTAAAACTGTTTAAAGGTTGTCAAACGTTGTTTCTCGTTGTATATCCTTTAATTCTAGAGTTAAATTGATAAATAACGTGTACGAATTTGTTTAACGCATTTGTTTTGGTTACTCGACGTCTCCGTTCTCGTGTAGCCTACATATTGCGTTTTTTTTTTAATTTGCTTACCGGGCTAAAGGTTAGCATGTTTAAAATACGTAAGTCGTTTTGTTCATCAAATTTAAGTAGATAACTCATCAGTTGTTTGCATCAGAGCGACAATTTTTGAGATAGTTATTAAAACTGTTTAAAGGTTGTCAAACGTTGTTTCTCGTTGTATATCCTTTAATTCTAGAGTTAAATTGATAAATAACGTGTACGAATTTGTTTGACGCATTTGTTTTGGTTACTCGACGTCTCCGTTCTTGTGTAGCCTACATATTGCGTTTTTTTTTTTAATTTGCTTACCGGGCTAAAGGTTAGCATGTTTAAAATTCGTAAGTCGTTTTGTTCATCATATTTAAGTAGATAACTCATCAGTTGTTTGCATCAGAGCGATAATTTTTGAGATAGTTATTAAAACTGTTTAAAGGTTGTCAAACGTTGTTTCTCGTTGTATATCCTTTAATTCTAGAGTTAAATTGAAAAATAACGTGTACGAATTTGTTTAACGCATTTGTTTTGGTTACTCGACGTCTCCGTTCTCGTGTAGCCTACATATTGCGTTTTTTTTTTAATTTGCTTACCGGGCTAAAGGTTAGCATGTTTAAAATACGTAAGTCGTTTTGTTCATCATATTTAAGTAGATAACTCATCAGTTGTTTCCATCAGAGCGATAATTTTTGAGATAGTTATTAAAACTGTTTAAAGGTTATCAAACGTTGTTTCTCGTTGTATATCCTTTAATTCTAGAGTTAAATTGATAAATAACGTGTACGAATTTGTTTAACGCATTTGTTTTGGTTACTCGACGTCTCCGTTCTCGTGTAGCCCACATATTGCGTTTTTTTTTAATTTGCTTACCGGGCTAAAGGTTAGCATGTTTAAAATACGTAAGTCGTTTTGTTCATCATATTTAAGTAGATAACTCATCAGTTGTTTCCATCAGAGCGATAATTTTTGAGATAGTTATTAAAACTGTTTAAAGGTTGTCAAACGTTGTTTCTCGTTGTATATCCTTTAATTCTAGAGTTAAATTGATAAATAACGTGTACGAATTTGTTTAACGCATTTGTTTTGGTTACTCGACGTCTCCGTTCTCGTGTAGCCTACATATTGCGTTTTTTTTTTTTAATTTGCTTACCGGTCTAAAGGTTAGCATGTTTAAAATACGTAAGTCGTTTTGTTCATCATATTTAAGTAGATAACTCATCAGTTGTTTGCATCAGAGCGACAATTTTTGAGATAGTTATTAAAACTGTTTAAAGGTTGTCAAACGTTGTTTCTCGTTGTATATCCTTTAATTCTAGAGTTAAATTGATAAATAACGTATACGAATTTGTTTAACGCATTTGTTTTGGTTACTCGACGTCTCCGTTCTCGTGTAGCCTACATATTGCGTTTTTTTTTAATTTGCTTACCGGGCTAAAGGTTAGCATGTTTAAAATACGTAAGTCGTTTTGTTCATCATATTTAAGTAGATAACTCATCAGTTGTTTGCATCAGAGCGACAATTTTTGAGATAGTTATTAAAACTGTTTAAAGGTTGTCAAACGTTGTTTCTCGTTGTATATCCTTTAATTCTAGAGTTAAATTGATAAATAACGTGTACGAATTTGTTTAACGCATTTGTTTTGGTTACTCGACGTCTCCGTTCTCGTGTAGCCTACATATTGCGTTTTTTTTTTTAATTTGCTTACCGGGCTAAAGGTTAGCATATTTAAAATACGTAAGTCGTTTTGTTCATCAAATTTAAGTAGATAACTGATCAGTTGTTTGCATCAGAGCGACAATTTTTGAGATAGTTATTAAAACTGTTTAAAGGTTGTCAAACGTTGTTTCTCGTTGTATATCCTTTAATTCTAGAGTTAAATTGATAAATAACGTGTACGAATTTGTTTAACGTATTTGTTTTGGTTACTCGACGTCTCCGTTCTCGTGTAGCCCACATATTGCGTTTTTTTTTAATTTGCTTACCGGGCTAAAGGTTAGCATGTGTAAAATACGTAAGTCGTTTTGTTCATCATATTTAAGTAGATAACTCATCAGTTGTTTGCATCAGAGCGATAATTTTTGAGATAGTTATTAAAACTGTTTAAAGGTTGTCAAACGTTGTTTCTCGTTGTATATCCTTTACTTCTAGAGTTAAATTGATAAATAACGTGTACGAATTTGTTTAACGCATTTGTTTTGGTTACTCGACGTCTCCGTTCTCGTGTAGCCTACATATTGCGTTTTTTTTTTTAATTTGCTTACCGGGCTAAAGGTTAGCATGTTTAAAATACGTAAGTCGTTTTGTTCATCATATTTAAGTAGATAACTCATCAGTTGTTTGCATCAGAGCGATAATTTTTGAGATAGTTATTAAAACTGTTTAAAGGTTGTCAAACGTTGTTTCTCGTTGTATATCCTTTAATTCTAGAGTTAAATTGATAAATAACGTGTACGAATTTGTTTAACGCATTTGTTTTGGTTACTCGACGTCTCCGTTCTCGTGTAGCCTACATATTGCGTTTTTTTTTTAATTTGCTTACCGGGCTAAAGGTTAGCATGTTTAAAATACGTAAGTCGTTTTGTTCAACAAATTTAAGTAGATAACTCATCAGTTGTTTGCATCAGAGCGATAATTTTTGAGATAGTTATTAAAACTGTTTAAAGGTTGTCAAACGTTGTTTCTCGTTGTATATCCTTTAATTCTAGAGTTAAATTGATAAGTAACGTGTACGAATTTGTTTAACGTATTTGTTTTGGTTACTCGATGTCTCCGTTCTCGTGTAGCCTACATATTGCGTTTTTTTTTTTTAATTTGCTTACCGGGCTAAAGGTTAGCATGCTTAAAATACGTAAGTCGTTTTGTTCATCATATTTAAGTAGATAACTCATCAGTTGTTTGCATCAGAGCGATAATTTTTGAGATAGTTATTAAAACTGTTTAAAGGTTGTCAAACGTTGTTTCTCGTTGTATATCCTTTAATTCTAGAGTTAAATTGATAAATAACGTGTACGAATTTGTTTAACGCATTTGTTTTGGTTACACGACGTCTCCGTTCTCGTGTAGCCCACATATTGCGTCTTTTTTTAATTTGCTTACCGGGCTAAAGGTTAGCATGTTTAAAATACGTAAGTCGTTTTGTTCATCATATTTAAGTAGATAACTCATCAGTTGTTTGCATCAGAGCGATAATTTTTGAGATAGTTATTAAAACTGTTTAAAGGTTGTCAAACGTTGTTTCTCGTTGTATATCCTTTAATTCTAGAGTTAAATTGATAAATAACGTGTACGAATTTGTTTAACGCATTTGTTTTGGTTACTCGACGTCTCCGTTCTCGTGTAGCCTACATATTGCGTTTTTTTTTTTAATTTGCTTACCGGGCTAAAGGTTAGCATGTTTAAAATACGTAAGTCGTTTTGTTCATCATATTTAAGTAGATAACTCATCAGTTGTTTGCATCAGAGCGACAATTTTTGAGATAGTTATTAAAACTGTTTAAAGGTTGTCAAACGTTGTTTCTCGTTGTATATCCTTTAATTCTAGAGTTAAATTGATAAATAACGTGTACGAATTTGTTTAACGTATTTGTTTTGGTTACTCGACGTCTCCGTTCTCGTGTAGCCCACATATTGCGTTTTTTTTTTAATTTGCTTACCGGGCTAAAGGTTAGCATGTTTAAAATACGTAAGTCGTTTTGTTCATCATATTTAAGTAGATAACTCATCAGTTGTTTGCATCAGAGCGATAATTTTTGAGATAGTTATTAAAACTGTTTAAAGGTTGTCAAACGTTGTTTCTCGTTGTATATCCTTTACTTCTAGAGTTAAATTGATAAATAACGTGTACGAATTTGTTTAACGCATTTGTTTTGGTTACTCGACGTCTCCGTTCTCGTGTAGCCTACATATTGCGTTTTTTTTTTAATTTGCTTACCGGGCTAAAGGTTAGCATGTTTAAAATACGTAAGTCGTTTTGTTCATCATATTTAAGTAGATAACTCATCAGTTGTTTGCATCAGAGCGATAATTTTTGAGATAGTTATTAAAACTGTTTAAAGGTTGTCAAACGTTGTTTCTCGTTGTATATCCTTTAATTCTAGAGTTAAATTGATAAATAACGTGTACGAATTTGTTTAACGCATTTGTTTTGGTTACTCGACGTCTCCGTTCTCGTGTAGCCTACATATTGCGTTTTTTTTTTTAATTTGCTTACCGGGCTAAAGGTTAGAATGTTTAAAATACGTAAGTCCTTTTGTTCAACAAATTTAAGTATATAACTCATCAGTTGTTTGCATCAGAGCGATAATTTTTGAGATAGTTATTAAAACTGTTTAAAGGTTGTCAAACGTTGTTTCTCGTTGTATATCCTTTAATTCTAGAGTTAAATTGATAAATAACGTGTACGAATTTGTTTAACGTATTTGTTTTGGTTACTCGACGTCTCCGTTCTCGTGTAGCCTACATATTGCGTTTTTTTTTTTTTAATTTGCTTACCGGGCTAAAGGTTAGCATGCTTAAAATACGTAAGTCGTTTTGTTCATCATATTTAAGTAGATAACTCATCAGTTGTTTGCATCAGAGCGATAATTTTTGAGATAGTTATTAAAACTGTTTAAAGGTTGTCAAACGTTGTTTCTCGTTGTATATCCTTTAATTCTAGAGTTAAATTGATAAATAACGTGTACGAATTTGTTTAAAGCATTTGTTTTGGTTACACGACGTCTCCGTTCTCGTGTAGCCCACATATTGCGTTTTTTTTTAATTTGCTTGCCGGGCTAAAGGTTAGCATGTTTAAAATACGTAAGTCGTTTTGTTCATCATATTTAAGTAGATAACTCATCAGTTGTTTGCATCAGAGCGATAATTTTTGAGATAGTTATTAAAACTGTTTAAAGGTTGTCAAACGTTGTTTCTCGTTGTATATCCTTTAATTCTAGAGTTAAATTGATAAATAACGTGTACGAATTTGTTTAACGCATTTGTTTTGGTTACTCGACGTCTCCGTTCTCGTGTAGCCTACATATTGCGTTTTTTTTTTAATTTGCTTACCGGGCTAAAGGTTAGCATGTTTAAAATACGTAAGTCGTTTTGTTCATCATATTTAAGTAGATAACTCATCAGTTGTTTGCATCAGAGCGATAATTTTTGAGATAGTTATTAAAACTGTTTAAAGGTTGTCAAACGTTGTTTCTCGTTGTATATCTTTTAATTCTAGAGTTAAATTGATAAATAACGTGTACGAATTTGTTTAACGCATTTGTTTTGGTTACTCGACGTCTCCGTTCTCGTGTAGCCTACATATTGCGTTTTTTTTTTAATTTGCTTACCGGGCTAAAGGTTAGCATGTTTAAAGTACGTAAGTCGTTTTGTTCATCATATTTAAGTAGATAACTCATCAGTTGTTTGCATCTGAGCGATAATTTTTGAGATAGTTATTAAAACTGTTTAAAGGTTGTCAAACGTTGTTTCTCGTTGTATATCCTTTAATTCTAGAGTTAAATTGATAAATAACGTGTACGAATTTGTTTAACGCATTTGTTTTGGTTACTCGACGTCTCCGTTCTCGTGTAGCCTACATATTGCGTTTTTTTTTAATTTGCTTACCGGGCTAAAGGTTAGCATGTTTAAAATACGTAAGTCGTTTTGTTCATCATATTTAAGTAGATAACTCATCAGTTGTTTGCATCAGAGCGACAATTTTTGAGATAGTTATTAAAACTGTTTAAAGGTTGTCAAACGTTGTTTCTCGTTGTATATCCTTTAATTCTAGAGTTAAATTGATAAATAACGTGTACGAATTTGTTTAACGCATTTGTTTTGGTTACACGACGTCTCCGTTCTCGTGTAGCCCACATATTGCGTTTTTTTTTAATTTGCTTACCGGGCTAAAGGTTAGCATGTTTAAAATACGTAAGTCGTTTTGTTCATCATATTTAAGTAGATAACTCATCAGTTGTTTGCATCAGAGCGACAATTTTTGAGATAGTTATTAAAACTGTTTAAAAGTTGTCAAACGTTGTTTCTCGTTGTATATCCTTTAATTCTAGAGTTAAATTGATAAATAACGTGTACGAATTTGTTTAACGCATTTGTTTTGGTTACTCGACGTCTCCGTTCTCGTGTAGCCTACATATTGCGTTTTTTTTTTTAATTTGCTTACCGGGCTAAAGGTTAGCATGTTTAAAATACGTAAGTCGTTTTGTTCATCAAATTTAAGTAGATAACTCATCAGTTGTTTGCATCAGAGCGACAATTTTTGAGATAGTTATTAAAACTGTTTAAAGGTTGTCAAACGTTGTTTCTCGTTGTATATCCTTTAATTCTAGAGTTAAATTGATAAATAACGTGTACGAATTTGTTTAACGTATTTGTTTTGGTTACTCGACGTCTCCGTTCTCGTGTAGCCCACATATTGCGTTTTTTTTAAATTTGCTTACCGGGCTAAAGGTTAGCATGTTTAAAATACGTAAGTCGTTTTGTTCATCATATTTAAGTAGATAACTCATCAGTTGTTTGCATCAGAGCGATAATTTTTGAGATAGTTATTAAAACTGTTTAAAGGTTGTCAAACGTTGTTTCTCGTTGTATATCCTTTACTTCTAGAGTTAAATTGATAAATAGCGTGTACGAATTTGTTTAACGCATTTGTTTTGGTTACTCGACGTCTCCGTTCTCGTGTAGCCTACATATTGCGTTTTTTTTTTAATTTGCTTACCGGGCTAAAGGTTAGCATGTTTAAAATACGTAAGTCGTTTTGTTCATCATATTTAAGTAGATAACTCATCAGTTGTTTGCATCAGAGCGATAATTTTTGAGATAGTTATTAAAACTGTTTAAAGGTTGTCAAACGTTGTTTCTCGTTGTATATCCTTTAATTCTAGAGTTAAATTGATAAATAACGTGTACGAATTTGTTTAACGCATTTGTTTTGGTTACTCGACGTCTCCGTTCTCGTGTAGCCTACATATTGCGTTTTTTTTTTTTTAATTTGCTTACCGGGCTAAAGGTTAGCATGTTTAAAATACGTAAGTCCTTTTGTTCAACAAATTTAAGTAGATAACTCATCAGTTGTTTGCATCAGAGCGATAATTTTTGAGATAGTTATTAAAACTGTTTAAAGGTTGTCAAACGTTGTTTCTCGTTGTATATCCTTTAATTCTAGAGTTAAATTGATAAATAACGTGTACGAATTTGTTTAACGTATTTGTTTTGGTTACTCGACGTCTCCGTTCTCGTGTAGCCTACATATTGCGTTTTTTTTTTAATTTGTTTACCGGGCTAAAGGTTAGCATGCTTAAAATACGTAAGTCGTTTTGTTCATCATATTTAAGTAGATAACTCATCAGTTGTTTGCATCAGAGCGATAATTTTTGAGATAGTTATTAAAACTGTTTAAAGGTTGTCAAACGTTGTTTCTCGTTGTATATCCTTTAATTCTAGAGTTAAATTGATAAATAACGTGTACGAATTTGTTTAACGCATTTGTTTTGGTTACACGACGTCTCCGTTCTCGTGTAGCCCACATATTGCGTTTTTTTTTAATTTGCTTACCGGGCTAAAGGTTAGCATGTTTAAAATACGTAAGTCGTTTTGTTCATCATATTTAAGTAGATAACTCATCAGTTGTTTGCATCAGAGCGATAATTTTTGAGATAGTTATTAAAACTGTTTAAAGGTTGTCAAACGTTGTTTCTCGTTGTATATCCTTTAATTCTAGAGTTAAATTGATAAATAACGTGTACGAATTTGTTTAACGCATTTGTTTTGGTTACTCGAAGTCTCCGTTCTCGTGTAGCCTACATATTGCGTTTTTTTTTTAATTTGCTTACCGGGCTAAAGGTTAGCATGTTTAAAATACGTAAGTCGTTTTGTTCATCATATTTAAGTAGATAACTCATCAGTTGTTTGCATCAGAGCGATAATTTTTGAGATAGTTATTAAAACTGTTTAAAGGTTGTCAAACGTTGTTTCTCGTTGTATATCTTTTAATTCTAGAGTTAAATTGATAAATAACGTGTACGAATTTGTTTAACGCATTTGTTTTGGTTACTCGACGTCTCCGTTCTCGTGTAGCCTACATATTGCGTTTTTTTTTTTTAATCTGCTTACCGGGCTAAAGGTTAGCATGTTTAAAATACGTAAGTCGTTTTGTTCATCATATTTAAGTAGATAACTCATCAGTTGTTTGCATCAGAGCGATAATTTTTGAGATAGTTATTAAAACTGTTTAAAGGTTGTCAAACGTTGTTTCTCGTTGTATATCCTTTAATTCTAGAGTTAAATTGATAAATAACGTGTACGAATTTGTTTAACGCATTTGTTTTGGTTACTCGACGTCTCCGTTCTCGTGTAGCCTACATATTGCGTTTTTTTTTTAATTTGCTTACCGGGCTAAAGGTTAGCATGTTTAAAATACGTAAGTCGTATTGTTCATCATATTTAAGTAGATAACTCATCAGTTGTTTGCATCAGAGCGATAATTTTTGAGATAGTTATTAAAACTGTTTAAAGGTTGTCAAACGTTGTTTCTCGTTGTATATCCTTTAATTCTAGAGTTAAATTGATAAATAACGTGTACGAATTTGTTTAACGCATTTGTTTTGGTTACTCGACGTCTCCGTTCTCGTGTAGCCTACATATTGCGTTTTTTTTTTAATTTGCTTACCGGGCTAAAGGTTAGCATGTTTAAAATACGTAAGTCGTTTTGTTCATCATATTTAAGTAGATAACTCATCAGTTGTTTGCATCAGAGCGATAATTTTTGAGATAGTTATTAAAACTGTTTAAAGGTTGTCAAACGTTGTTTCTCGTTGTATATCCTTTAATTCTAGAGATAAATTGATAAATAACGTGTACGAATTTGTTTCACGCATTTGTTTTGGTTACTCGACGTCTCCGTTCTCGTGTAGCCTACATATTGCTTTTTTTTTTTAATTTGCTTACCGGGCTAAAGGTTAGCATGTTTAAAATACGTAAGTCGTTTTGTTCATCAAATTTAAGTAGATAACTCATCAATTGTTTGCATCAGAGCGATAATTTTTGAGATAGTTATTAAAACTGTTTAAAGGTTGTCAAACGTTGTTTCTCGTTGTATATCCTTTAATTCTAGAGTTAAATTGATAAATAACGTGTACGAATTTGTTTAACGCATTTGTTTTGGTTACTCGACGTCTCCGTTCTCGTGTAGCCTACATATTGCGTTTTTTTTTTAATTTGCTTACCAGGCTAAAGGTTAGCATGTTTAAATACGTAAGTCGTTTTGTTCAACAAATTTAAGTAGATAACTCATCAGTTGTTTGCATCAGAGCGACAATTTTTGAGATAGTTATTAAAACTGTTTAAAGGTTGTCAAACGTTGTTTCTCGTTGTATATCCTTTAATTCTAGAGTTAAATTGATAAATAACGTGTACGAATTTGTTTAACGCATTTGTTTTGGTTACTCGACGTCTCCGTTCTCGTGTAGCCTACATATTGGGTTTTTTTTTAATTTGCTTACCGGGCTAAAGGTTAGCATGTTTAAAATACGTAAGTCGTTTTGTTCAACAAATTTGAGTAGATAACTCAGCAGTTGTTTGCATCAGAGCGACAATTTTTGAGATAGTTATTAAAACTGTTTAAAGGTTGTCAAACGTTGTTTCTCGTTGTATATCCTTTAATTTTAGAGTTAAATTGATAAATAACGTGTACGAATTTGTTTAACGCATTTGTTTTGGTTACTCGACGTCTCCGTTCTCGTGTAGCCTACATATTGCTTTTTTTTTTTAATTTGCTTACCGGGCTAAAGGTTAGCATGTTTAAAATACGTAAGTCGTTTTGTTCAACAAATTTGAGTAGATAACTCATCAGTTGTTTGCATCAGAGCGAAAATTTTTGAGATAGTTATTAAAACTGTTTAAAGGTTGTCAAACGTTGTTTCTCGTTGTATATCCTTTAATTCTAGAGTTAAATTGATAAATAACGTGTACGAATTTGTTTAACGCATTTGTTTTGTTTACTCGACGTCTCCGTTCTCGTGTAGCCTACATATTGCGTTTTTTTTAATTTGATTACCGGGCTAAAGGTTAGCATGTTTAAAATACGTAAGTCGTTTTGTTCATCATATTTAAGTAGATAACTCATCAGTTGTTTGCATCAGAGCGATAATTTTTGAGATAGTTATTAAAACTGTTTAAAGGTTGTCAAACGTTGTTTCTCGTTGTATATCCTTTAATTCTAGAGTTAAATTGATAAATAACGTGTACGAATTTGTTTAACGCATTTGTTTTGGTTACTCGACGTCTCCGTTCTCGTGTAGCCTACATATTGCGTTTTTTTTTTAATTTGCTTACCGGGCTAAAGGTTAGCATGTTTAAAATACGTAAGTCGTTTTGTTCATCATATTTAAGTAGATAACTCATCAGTTGTTTGCATCAGAGCGACAATTTTTGAGATAGTTATTAAAACTGTTTAAAGGTTGTCAAACGTTGTTTCTCGTTGTATATCCTTTAATTCTAGAGTTAAATTGATAAATAACGTGTACGAATTTGTTTAACGCATTTGTTTTGGTTACTCGACGTCTCCGTTCTCGTGTAGCCTACATATTGCGTTTTTTTTTTAATTTGCTTACCGTGCTAAAGGTTAGCATGTTTAAAATACGTAAGTCGTTTTGTTCAACAAATTTGAGTAGATAACTCATCAGTTGTTTGCATCAGAGCGACAATTTTTGAGATAGTTATTAAAACTGTTTAAAGGTTGTCAAACGTTGTTTCTCGTTGTATATCCTTTAATTCTAGAGTTAAATTGATAAATAACGTGTACGAATTTGTTTAACGCATTTGTTTTGGTTACTCGACGTCTCCGTTCTCGTGTAGCCTACATATTGGGTTTTTTTTTTAATTTGCTTACCGGGCTAAAGGTTAGCATGTTTAAAACACGTAAGTCGTTTTGTTCAACAAATTTGAGTAGATAACTCAGCAGTTGTTTGCATCAGAGCGACAATTTTTGAGATAGTTATTAAAACTGTTTAAAGGTTGTCAAACGTTGTTTCTCGTTGTATATCCTTTAATTCTAGAGTTAAATTGATAAATAACGTGTACGAATTTGTTTAACGCATTTGTTTTGGTTACTCGACGTCTCCGTTCTCGTGTATCCTACATATTGCTTTTTTTTTTTAATTTGCTTACCGGGCTAAAGGTTAGCATGTTTAAAATACGTAAGTCGTTTTGTTCAACAAATTTGAGTAGATAACTCATCAGTTGTTTGCATCAGAGCGAAAATTTTTGAGATAGTTATTAAAACTGTTTAAAGGTTGTCAAACGTTGTTTCTCGTTGTATATCCTTTAATTCTAGAGTTAAATTGATAAATAACGTGTACGAATTTGTTTAACGCATTTGTTTTGGTTACTCGACGTCTCCGTTCTCGTGTAGCCTACATATTGCGTTTTTTTTAATTTGCTTACCGGGCTAAAGGTTAGCATGTTTAAAATACGTAAGTCGTTTTGTTCATCATATTTAAGTAGATAACTCATCAGTTGTTTGCATCAGAGCGATAATTTTTGAGATAGTTATTAAAACTGTTTAAAGGTTGTCAAACGTTGTTTCTCGTTGTATATCCTTTAATTCTAGAGTTAAATTGATAAATAACGTGTACGAATTTGTTTAACGCATTTGTTTTGGTTACTCGACGTCTCCGTTCTCGTGTAGCCTACATATTGCGTTTTTTTTTTAATTTGCTTACCGGGCTAAAGGTTAGCATGTTTAAAATACGTAAGTCGTTTTGTTCATCATATTTAAGTAGATAACTCATCAGTTGTTTGCATCAGAGCGACAATTTTTGAGATAGTTATTAAAACTGTTTAAAGGTTGTCAAACGTTGTTTCTCGTTGTATATCCTTTAATTCTAGAGTTAAATTGATAAATAACGTGTACGAATTTGTTTAACGCATTTGTTTTGGTTACTCGACGTCTCCGTTCTCGTGTAGCCTACATATTGCGTTTTTTTTTTAATTTGCTTACCGTGCTAAAGGTTAGCATGTTTAAAATACGTAAGTCGTTTTGTTCAACAAATTTGAGTAGATAACTCATCAGTTGTTTGCATCAGAGCGACAATTTTTGAGATAGTTATTAAAACTGTTTAAAGGTTGTCAAACGTTCTTTCTCGTTGTATATCCTTTAATTCTAGAGTTAAATTGATAAATAACGTGTACGAATTTGTTTAACGCATTTGTTTTGGTTACTCGACGTCTCCGTTCTCGTGTAGCCTACATATTGCGTTTTTTTTTTTAATTCGCTTACCGGGCTAAAGGTTAGCATGCTTAAAATACGTAAGTCGTTTTGTTCATCATATTTAAGTAGATAACTCATCAGTTGTTTGCATCAGAGCGATAATTTTTGAGATAGTTATTAAAACTGTTTAAAGGTTGTCAAACGTTGTTTCTCGTTGTATATCCTTTAATTCTAGAGTTAAATTGATAAATAACGTGTACGAATTTGTTTAACGCATTTGTTTTGGTTACTCGACGTCTCCGTTCTCGTGTAGCCTACATATTGCGTTTTTTTTTTAATTTGCTTACCGGGCTAAAGGTTAGCATGTTTAAAATACGTAAGTCGTTTTGTTCATCAAATTTAAGTAGATAACTCATCAGTTGTTTGCATCAGAGCGATAATTTTTGAGATAGTTATTAAAACTGTTTAAAGGTTGTCAAACGTTGTTTCTCGTTGTATATCCTTTAATTCTAGAGTTAAATTGATAAATAACGTGTACGAATTTGTTTAACGCATTTGTTTTGGTTACTCGACGTCTCCGTTCTCGTGTAGCCTACATATTGCGTTTTTTTTTTAATTTGCTTACCGGGCTAAAGGTTAGCATGTTTAAAATACGTAAGTCGTTTTGTTCATCAAATTTAAGTAGATAACTCATCAGTTGTTTGCATCAGAGCGATAATTTTTGAGATAGTTATTAAAACTGTTTAAAGGTTGTCAAACGTTGTTTCTCGTTGTATATCCTTTAATTCTAGAGTTAAATTCATAAATAACGTGTACGAATTTGTTTAACGCATTTGTTTTGGTTACTCGACGTCTCCGTTCTCGTGTAGCCTACATATTGCGTTTTTTTTTTAATTTGCTTACCGGGCTAAAGGTTAGCATGCTTAAAATACGTAAGTCGTTTTGTTCAACAAATTTAAGTAGATAACTCATCAGTTGTTTGCATCAGAGCGATAATTTTTGAGATAGTTATTAAAACAGTTTAAAGGTTGTCAAACGTTGTTTCTCGTTGTATATCCTTTAATTCTAGAGTTAAATTGATAAATAACGTGTACGAATTTGTTTAACGCATTTGTTTTGGTTACTCGACGTCTCCGTTCTCGTGTAGCGTACATATTGCGTTTTTTTTTAATTTGCTTACCGGGCTAAAGGTTAGCATGTTTAAAATACGTAAGTCGTTTTGTTCATCAAATTTAAGTAGATAATTCATCAGTTGTTTGCATCAGAGCGATAATTTTTGAGATAGTTATTAAAACTGTTTAAAGGTTGTCAAACGTTGTTTCTCGTTGTATATCCTTTAATTCTAGAGTTAAATTGATAAATAACGTGTACGAATTTGTTTAACGCATTTATTTTGGTTACTCGACGTCTCCGTTCTCGTGTAGCCTACATATTGCGTTTTTTTTTTAATTTGCTTACCGGGCTCAAGGTTAGCATGTTTAAAATACGTAAGTCGTTTTGTTCATCAAATTTAAGTAGATAACTCATCAGTTGTTTGCATCAGAGCGACAATTTTTGAGATAGTTATTAAAACTGTTTAAAGGTTGTCAAACGTTGTTTCTCGTTGTATATCCTTTAATTCTAGAGTTAAATTGATAAATAACGTGTACGAATTTGTTTAACGCATTTGTTTTGGTTACTCGACGTCTCCGTTCTCGTGTAGCCTACATATTGCGTTTTTTTTTAATTTGCTTACCGGGCTAAAGGTTAGCATGCTTAAAATACGTAAGTCATTTTGTTCAACAAATTTAAGTAGATAACTCATCAGTTGTTTGCATCAGAGCGACAATTTTTGAGATAGTTATTAAAACTGTTTAAAGGTTGTCAAACGTTGTTTCTCGTTGTATATCCTTTACTTCTAGAGTTAAATTGATAAATAACGTGTACGAATTTGTTTAACGCATTTGTTTTGGTTACTCGACGTCTCCGTTCTCGTGTAGCCTACATATTGCGTTTTTTTTTTAATTTGCTTACCGGGCTAAAGGTTAGCATGTTTAAAATACGTAAGTCGTTTTGTTCATCAAATTTAAGTAGATAACTCATCAGTTGTTTGCATCAGAGCGATAATTGTTGAGATAGTTATTAAAACTGTTTAAAGGTTGTCAAACGTTGTTTCTCGTTGTATATCCTTTAATTCTAGAGTTAAATTGATAATTAACGTGTACGAATTTGTTTAACGCATTTGTTTTGGTTACTCGACGTCTCCGTTCTCGTGTAGCCTACATATTGCGTTTTTTTTTTAATTTGCTTACCGGGCTAAAGGTTAGCATGTTTAAAATACGTAAGTCGTTTTGTTCATCAAATTTAAGTAGATAACTCATCAGTTGTTTGCATCAGAGCGATAATTTTTGAGATAGTTATTAAAACTGTTTAAAGGTTGTCAAACGTTGTTTCTCGTTGTATATCCTTTAATTCTAGAGTTAAATTGATAAATAACGTGTACGAATTTTTTTAACGCATTTGTTTTGGTTACTCGGCGTCTCCGTTCTCGTGTAGCCTACATATTGCGTTTTTTTTTTAATCTGCTTACCGGGCTAAAGGTTAGCATGTTTAAAATACGTAAGTCGTTTTGTTCATCAAATTTAAGTAGATAACTCATCAGTTGTTTGCATCAGAGCGATAATTTTTGAGATAGTTATTAAAACTGTTTAAAGGTTGTCAAACGTTGTTTCTCGTTGTATATCCTTTTATTCTAGAGTTAAATTGATAAATAACGTGTACGAATTTGTTTAACGCATTTGTTTTGGTTACTCGACGTCTCCGTTCTCGTGTAGCCTACATATTGCGTTTTTTTTTTAATTTGCTTACCGGGCTAAAGGTTAGCATGTTTAAAATACGTATGTCGTTTTGTTCATCAAATTTAAGTAGATAACTCATCAGTTGTTTGCATCAGAGCGACAATTTTTGAGATAGTTATTAAAACTGTTTAAAGGTTGTCAAACGTTGTTTCTCGTTGTATATCCTTTAATCCTAGAGTTAAATTGATAAATAACGTGTACGAATTTGTTTAACGCATTTGTTTTGGTTAATCGACGTCTCCCTTCTCGTGTAGCCTACATATTGCGTTTTTTTTTTAATTTGCTTACCGGGCTAAAGGTTAGCATGTTTAAAATACGTAAGTCGTTTCGTTCATCATATTTAAGTAGATAACTCATCAGTTGTTTGCATCAGAGCGATAATTTTTGAGATAGTTATTAAAACTGTTTAAAGGTTGTCAAACGTTGTTTCTCGTTGTATATCCTTTAATTCTAGAGTTAAATTGATAAATAACGTGTACGAATTTGTTTAACGCATTTGTTTTGGTTACTCGACGTCTCCGTTCTCGTGTAGCCCACATATTGCGTGTTTTTTTAAATTTGCTTACCGGGCTAAAGGTTAGCATGTTTAAAATACGTAAGTCGTTTTGTTCATCAAATTTAAGTAGATAACTCATCAGTTGTTTGCATCAGAGCGATAATTTTTGAGATAGTTATTAAAACTGTTTAAAGGTTGTCAAACGTTGTTTCTCGTTGTATATCCTTTAATTCTAGAGTTAAGTTGATAAATGACGTGTACGAATTTGTTTAACGCATTTGTTTTGGTTACTCGACGTCTCCGTTCTCGTGTAGCCTACATATTGCGTTTTTTTTTTTAATTTGCTTACCGGGCTAAAGGTTAGCATGTTTAAAATACGTAAGTCGTTTTGTTCATCAAATTTAAGTAGATAACTCATCAGTTGTTTGCATCAGAGCGATAATTTTTGAGATAGTTATTAAAACTGTTTAAAGGTTGTCAAACGTTGTTTCTCGTTGTATATCCTTTAATTCTAGAGTTAAATTGATAAATAACTTGTACGAATTTGATTAACGCATTTGTTTTGGTTACTCGACGTCTCCGTTCTCGTGTAGCCTACATATTGCGTTTTTTTTTTAATTTGCTTACCGGGCTAAAGGTTAGCATGTTTAAAATACGTAAGTCGTTTCGTTCATCATATTTAAGTAGATAACTCATCAGTTGTTTGCATCAGAGCGATAATTTTTGAGATAGTTATTAAAACTGTTTAAAGGTTGTCAAACGTTGTTTCTCGTTGTATATCCTTTAATTCTAGAGTCAAGTTGATAAATAACGTGTACGAATTTGTTTAACGCATTTGTTTTGGTTACTCGACGTCTCCGTTCTCGTGTAGCCTACATATTGCGTTTTTTTTTTTAATTTGCTTACCGGGCTAAAGGTTAGCATGTTTAAAATACGTAAGTCGTTTTGTTCATCAAATTTAAGTAGATAACTCATCAGTTGTTTGCATCAGAGCGATAATTTTTGAGATAGTTATTAAAACTGTTTAAAGGTTGTCAAACTTTGTTTCTCGTTGTATATGCTTTAATTCTAGAGTTAAATTGATAAATAACGTGTACGAATTTGTTTAACGCATTTGTTTTGGTTACTCGACGTCTCCGTTCTCGTGTAGCCCACATATTGCGTTTTTTTTTTAATTTGCTTACCGGGCTAAAGGTTAGCATGTTTAAAATACGTAAGTCGTTTTGTTCATCAAATTTAAGTAGATAACTCATCAGTTGTTTGCATCAGAGCGATAATTTTTGAGATAGTTATTAAAACTGTTTAAAGGTTGTCAAACGTTGTTTCTCGTTGTATATCCTTTAATTCTAGAGTTAAATTGATAAATAACGTGTACGAATTTGTTTAACGCATTTGTTTTGGTTACTCGACGTCTCCGTTCTCGTGTAGCCTACATATTGCGTTTTTTTTTAATTTGCTTGCCGGGCTAAAGGTTAGCATGTTTAAAATACGTAAGTCGTTTTGTTCATCAAATTTAAGTAGATAACTCATCAGTTGTTTGCATCAGAGCGATAATTTTTGAGATAGTTATTAAAACTGTTTAAAGGTTGTCAAACGTTGTTTCTCGTTGTATATCCTTTAATTCTAGAGTTAAATTGATAAATAACGTGTACGAATTTGTTTAACGCATTTGTTTTGGTTACTCGACGTCTCCGTTCTCGTGTAGCCTACATATTGCGTTTTTTTTTTAATTTGCTTACCGGGCTAAAGGTTAGCATGCTTAAATTACGTAAGTCGTTTTGTTCAACAAATTTAAGTAGATAACTCATCAGTTGTTTGCATCAGAGCGATAATTTTTGAGATAGTTATTAAAACAGTTTAAAGGTTGTCAAACGTTGTTTCTCGTTGTATATCCTTTAATTCTAGAGTTAAATTGATAAATAACGTGTACGAATTTGTTTAACGCATTTGTTTTGGTTACTCGACGTCTCCGTTCTCGTGTAGCGTACATATTGCGTTTTTTTTTAATTTGCTTACCGGGCTAAAGGTTAGCATGTTTAAAATACGTAAGTCGTTTTGTTCATTAAATTTAAGTAGATAACTCATCAGTTGTTTGCATCAGAGCGATAATTTTTGAGATAGTTATTAAAACTGTTTAAAGGTTGTCAAACGTTGTTTCTCGTTGTATATCCTTTAATTCTAGAGTTAAATTGATAAATAACGTAATAACGTGTACGAATTTGTTTAACGCATTTGTTTTGGTTACTCGACGTCTCCGTTCTCGTGTAGCCTACATATTGCGTTTTTTTTTTTAATTTGCTTACCGGGCTAAAGGTTAGCATGTTTAAAATACGTAAGTCGTTTTGTTCATCAAATTTAAGTAGATAACTCATGAGTTGTTTGCATCAGAGCGATAATTTTTGAGATAGTTATTAAAACTGTTTAAAGGTTGTCAAACGTTGTTTCTCGTTGTATATCCTTTAATTCTAGAGTTAAATTGATAAATAACGTGTACGAATTTGTTTAACGCATTTGTTTTGGTTACTCGACGTCTCCGTTCTCGTGTAGCCTACATATTGCGTTTTTTTTTTAATTTGCTTACCGGGCTAAAGGTTAGCATGTTTAAAATACGTAAGTCGTTTTGTTCATCAAATTTAAGTAGATAACTCATCAGTTGTTTGCATCAGAGCGACAATTTTTGAGATAGTTATTAAAACTGTTTAAAGGTTGTCAAACGTTGTTTCTCGTTGTATATCCTTTAATTCTAGAGTTAAATTGATAAATAACGTGTACGAATTTGTTTAACGCATTTGTTTTGGTTACTCGACGTCTCCGTTCTCGTGTAGCCTACATATTGCGTTTTTTTTTTAATTTGCTTACCGGGCTAAAGGTTAGCATGCTTAAAATACGTAAGTCATTTTGTTCAACAAATTTAAGTAGATAACTCATCAGTTGTTTGCATCAGAGCGACAATTTTTGAGATAGTTATTAAAACTGTTTAAAGGTTGTCAAACGTTGTTTCTCGTTGTATATCCTTTACTTCTAGAGTTAAATTGATAAATAACGTGTACGAATTTGTTTAACGCATTTGTTTTGGTTACTCGACGTCTCCGTTCTCGTGTAGCCTACATATTGCGTTTTTTTTTTAATTTGCTTACCGGGCTAAAGGTTAGCATGTTTAAAATACGTAAGTCGTTTTGTTCATCAAATTTAAGTAGATAACTCATCAGTTGTTTGCATCAGAGCGATAATTTTTGAGATAGTTATTAAAACTGTTTAAAGGTTGTCAAACGTTGTTTCTCGTTGTATATCCTTTAATTCTAGAGTTAAATTGATAATTAACGTGTACGAATTTGTTTAACGCATTTGTTTTGGTTACTCGACGTCTCCGTTCTCGTGTAGCCTACATATTGCGTTTTTTTTTTAATTTGCTTACCGGGCTAAAGGTTAGCATGTTTAAAATACGTAAGTCGTTTTGTTCATCAAATTTAAGTAGATAACTCATCAGTTGTTTGCATCAGAGCGATAATTTTTGAGATAGTTATTAAAACTGTTTAAAGGTTGTCAAACGTTGTTTCTCGTTGTATATCCTTTAATTCTAGAGTTAAATTGATAAATAACGTGTACGAATTTTTTTAACGCATTTGTTTTGGTTACTCGGCGTCTCCGTTCTCGTGTAGCCTACATATTGCGTTTTTTTTTTAATCTGCTTACCGGGCTAAAGGTTAGCATGTTTAAAATACGCAAGTCGTTTTGTTCATCAAATTTAAGTAGATAACTCATCAGTTGTTTGCATCAGAGCGATAATTTTTGAGATAGTTATTAAAACTGTTTAAAGGTTGTCAAACGTTGTTTCTCGTTGTATATCCTTTTATTCTAGAGTTAAATTGATAAATAACGTGTACGAATTTGTTTAACGCATTTGTTTTGGTTACTCGACGTCTCCGTTCTCGTGTAGCCTACATATTGCGTTTTTTTTTTAATTTGCTTACCGGGCTAAAGGTTAGCATGTTTAAAATACGTAAGTCGTTTTGTTCATCAAATTTAAGTAGATAACTCATCAGTTGTTTGCATCAGAGCGACAATTTTTGAGATAGTTATTAAAACTGTTTAAAGGTTGACAAACGTTGTTTCTCGTTGTATATCCTTTAATCCTAGAGTTAAATTGATAAATAACGTGTACGAATTTGTTTAACGCATTTGTTTTGGTTAATCGACGTCTCCGTTCTCGTGTAGCCTACATATTGCGTTTTTTTTTTAATTTGCTTACCGGGCTAAAGGTTAGCATGTTTGAAATACGTAAGTCGTTTCGTTCATCATATTTAAGTAGATAACTCATCAGTTGTTTGCATCAGAGCGATAATTTTTGAGATAGTTATTAAAACTGTTTAAAGGTTGTCAAACGTTGTTTCTCGTTGTATATCCTTTAATTCTAGAGTTAAATTGATAAATAACGTGTACGAATTTGTTTAACGCATTTGTTTTGGTTACTCGACGTCTCCGTTCTCGTGTAGCCCACATATTGCGTGTTTTTTTAAATTTGCTTATCGGGCTAAAGGTTAGCATGTTTAAAATACGTAAGTCGTTTTTTTCATCAAATTTAAGTAGATAACTCATCAGTTGTTTGCATCAGAGCGATAATTTTTGAGATAGTTATTAAAACTGTTTAAAGGTTGTCAAACGTTGTTTCTCGTTGTATATCCTTTAATTCTAGAGTTAAGTTGATAAATAACGTGTACGAATTTGTTTAACGCATTTGTTTTGGTTACTCGACGTCTCCGTTCTCGTGTAGCCTACATATTGCGTTTTTTTTTTCAATTTGCTTACCGGGCTAAAGGTTAGCATGCTTAAAATACGTAAGTCATTTCGTTCATCATATTTAAGTAGATAACTCATCAGTTGTTTGCATCAGAGCGATAATTTTTGAGATAGTTATTAAAACTGTTTAAAGGTTGTCAAACGTTGTTTCTCGTTGTATATCCTTTAACTCTAGAGTTAAATTGATAAATAACTTGTACGAATTTGATTAACGCATTTGTTTTGGTTACTCGACGTCTCCGTTCTCGTGTAGCCTACATATTGCGTTTTTTTTTTAATTTGCTTACCGGGCTAAAGGTTAGCATGTTTAAAATACGTAAGTCGTTTCGTTCATCATATTTAAGTAGATAACTCATCAGTTGTTTGCATCAGAGCGATAATTTTTGAGATAGTTATTAAAACTGTTTAAAGGTTGTCAAACGTTGTTTCTCGTTGTATATCCTTTAATTCTAGAGTTAAGTTGATAAATAACGTGTACGAATTTGTTTAACGCATTTGTTTTGGTTACTCGACGTCTCCGTTCTCGTGTAGCCTACATATTGCGTTTTTTTTTAATTTGCTTACCGGGCTAAAGGTTAGCTTGTTTAAAATACGTAAGTCGTTTTGTTCATCAAATTTAAGTAGATAACTCATCAGTTGTTTGCATCAGAGCGATAATTTTTGAGATAGTTATTAAAACTGTTTAAAGGTTGTCAAACGTTGTTTCTCGTTGTATATGCTTTAATTCTAGAGTTAAATTGATAAATAACGTGTACGAATTTGTTTAACGCATTTGTTTTGGTTACTCGACGTCTCCGTTCTCGTGTAGCCCACATATTGCGTTTTTTTTTTAATTTGCTTACCGGGCTAAAGGTTAGCATGTTTAAAATACGTAAGTCGTTTTGTTCATCAAATTTAAGTAGATAACTCATCAGTTGTTTGCATCAGAGCGATAATTTTTGAGATAGTTATTAAAACTGTTTAAAGGTTGTCAAACGTTGTTTCTCGTTGTATATCCTTTAATTCTAGAGTTAAATTGATAAATAACGTGTACGAATTTGTTTAACGCATTTGTTTTGGTTACTCGACGTCTCCGTTCTCGTGTAGCCTACATATTGCGTTTTTTTTAAATTTGCTTACCGCGCTAAAGGTTAGCATGTTTAAAATACGTAAGTCGTTTTGTTCATCAAATTTAAGTAGATAACTCATCAGTTGTTTGCATCAGAGCGATAATTTTTGAGATAGTTATTAAAACTGTTTAAAGGTTGTCAAACGTTGTTTCTCGTTGTATATCCTTTAATTCTAGAGTTAAATTGATAAATAACGTGTACGAATTTGTTTAACGCATTTGTTTTGGTTACTCGACGTCTCCGTTCTCGTGTAGCCTACATATTGCGTTTTTTTTTTAATTTGCTTACCGGGCTAAAGGTTATCATGTTTAAAATACGTAAGTCGTTTTGTTCATCAAATTTAAGTAGATAACTCATCAGTTGTTTGCATCAGAGCGATAATTTTTGAGATAGTTATTAAAACTGTTTAAAGGTTGTCAAACGTTGTTTCTCGTTGTATATCCTTTAATTCTAGAGTTAAATTGATAAATAACGTGTACGAATTTGTTTAACGCATTTGTTTTGGTTACTCGACGTCTCCGTTCTCGTGTAGCCTGCATATTGCGTTTTTTTTTAATTTGCTTACCGGGCTAAAGGTTAGCATGTTTAAAATACGTAAGTCGTTTTGTTCATCATATTTAAGTAGATAACTCATCAGTTGTTTACATCAGAGCGATAATTTTTGAGATAGTTATTAAAACTGTTTAAAGGTTGTCAAACGTTGTTTCTCGTTGTATATCCTTTAATGCTAGAGTTAAATTGATAAATAACGTGTACGAATTTGTTTAACGCATTTGTTTTGGTTACTCGACGTCTCCGTTCTCGTGTAGCCTACATATTGCGTTTTTTTTTAATTTGCTTACCGAGCTAAAGGTTAGCATGTTTAAAATACGTAAGTCGTTTTGTTCATCAAATTTAAGTAGATAACTCATCAGTTGTTTGCATCAGAGCGATAATTTTTGAGATAGTTATTAAAACTGTTTAAAGGTTGTCAAACGTTGTTTCTCGTTGTATATCCTTTAATTCTAGAGTTAAATTGATAAATAACGTGTACGAATTTGTTTAACGCATTTGTTTTGGTTACTCGACGTCTCCGTTCTCGTGTAGCCTACATATTGCGTTTTTTTTTTAATTTGCTTACCGGGCTAAAGGTTAGCATGTTTAAAATACGTAAGTCGTTTTGTTCATCATATTTAAGTAGATAACTCATCAGTTGTTTGCATCAGAGCGATAATTTTTGAGATAGTTATTAAAACTGTTTAAAGGTTGTCAAACGTTGTTTCTCGTTGTATATCCTTTAATTCTAGAGTTAAATTGATAAATAACGTGTACGAATTTGTTTAACGCATTTGTTTTGGTTACTCGACGTCTCCGTTCTCGTGTAGCCTACATATTGCGTTTTTTTTTTAATTTGCTTACCGGGCTAAAGGTTAGCATGTTTAAAATACGTAAGTCGTTTTGTTCATCATATTTAAGTAGATAACTCATCAGTTGTTTGCATCAGAGCGATAATTTTTGAGATAGTTATTAAAACTGTTTAAAGGTTGTCAAACGTTGTTTCTCGTTGTATATCCTTTAATTCTAGAGTTAAATTGATAAATAACGTGTACGAATTTGTTTAACGCATTTGTTTTGGTTACTCGACGTCTCCGTTCTCGTGTAGCCTACATATTGCGTTTTTTTTTTAATTTGCTTACCGGGCTAAAGGTTAGCATGTTTAAAATACGTAAGTCGTTTTGTTCATCATATTTAAGTAGATAACTCATCAGTTGTTTGCATCAGAGCGATAATTTTTGAGATAGTTATTAAAACTGTTTAAAGGTTGTCAAACGTTGTTTCTCGTTGTATATCCTTTAATTCTAGAGTTAAATTGATAAATAACGTGTACGAATTTGTTTAACGCATTTGTTTTGGTTACTCGACGTCTCCGTTCTCGTGTAGCCTACATATTGCGTTTTTTTTTTAATTTGCTTACCGGGCTAAAGGTTAGCATGTTTAAAATACGTAAGTCGTTTTGTTCATCATATTTAAGTAGATAACTCATCAGTTGTTTGCATCAGAGCGATAATTTTTGAGACAGTTATTAAAACTGTTTAAAGGTTGTCAAACGTTGTTTCTCGTTGTATATCCTTTAATTCTAGAGTTAAATTGATAAATAACGTGTACGAATTTGTTTAACGCATTTGTTTTGGTTACTCGACGTCTCCGTTCTCGTGTAGCCTACATATTGCGTTTTTTTTTTAATTTGCTTACCGGGCTAAAGGTTAACATGTTTAAAATACGTAAGTCGTTTTGTTCATCATATTTAAGTAGATAACTCATCAGTTGTTTGCATCAGAGCGACAATTTTTGAGATAGTTATTAAAACTGTTTAAAGGTTGTCAAACGTTGTTTCTCGTTGTATATCCTTTAATTCTAGAGTTAAATTGATAAATAACGTGTACGAATTTGTTTAACGCATTTGTTTTGGTTACTCGACGTCTCCGTTCTCGTGTAGCCTACATATTGCGTTTTTTTTTTTAATTTGCTTACCGGGCTAAAGGTAAGCATGTTTAAAATACGTAAGTCGTTTTGTTCATCATATTTAAGTAGATAACTCATCAGTTGTTTGCATCAGAGCGATAATTTTTGAGATAGTTATTAAAACTGTTTAAAGGTTGTCAAACGTTGTTTCTCGTTGTATATCCTTTAATTCTAGAGTTAAATTGATAAATAACGTGTACGAATTTGTTTAACGCATTTGTTTTGGTTACTCGACGTCTCCGTTCTCGTGTAGCCTACATATTGCGTTTTTTTTTTAATTTTCTTACCGGGCTAAAGGTTAGCATGTTTAAAATACGTAAGTCGTTTTGTTCATCATATTTAAGTAGATAACTCATCAGTTGTTTGCATCAGAGCGACAATTTTTGAGATAGTTATTAAAACTGTTTAAAGGTTGTCAAACGTTGTTTCTCGTTGTATATCCTTTAATTCTAGAGTTAAATTGATAAATAACGTGTACGAATTTGTTTAACGCATTTATTTTGGTTACTCGACGTCTCCGTTCTCGTGTAGCCTACATATTGCGTTTTTTTTTTAATTTGCTTACCGGGCTAAAGGTTAGAATGTTTAAAATACGTAAGTCGTTTTGTTCATCATATTTAAGTAGATAACTCATCAGTTGTTTGCATCAGAGCGATAATTTTTGAGATAGTTATTAAAACTGTTTAAAGGTTGTCAAACGTTGTTTCTCGTTGTATATCCTTTAATTCTAGAGTTAAATTGATAAATAACGTGTACGAATTTGTTTAACGCATTTGTTTTGGTTACTCGACGTCTCCGTTCTCGTGTAGCCTACATATTGCGTTTTTTTTTTAATTTGCTTACCGGGCTAAAGGTTAGCATGTTTAAAATACGTAAGTCGTTTTGTTCATCATATTTAAGTAGATAACTCATCAGTTGTTTGCATCAGAGCGATAATTTTTGAGATAGTTATTAAAACTGTTTAAAGGTTGTCAAACGTTGTTTCTCGTTGTATATCCTTTAATTCTAGAGTTAAATTGATAAATAACGTGTACGAATTTGTTTAACGCATTTGTTTTGGTTACTCGACGTCTCCGTTCTCGTGTAGCCTACATATTGCGTTTTTTTTTTAATTTGCTTACCGGGCTAAAGGTTAGCATGTTTAAAATACGTAAGTCGTTTTGTTCATCATATTTAAGTAGATAACTCATCAGTTGTTTGCATCAGAGCGATAATTTTTGAGATAGTTATTAAAACTGTTTAAAGGTTGTCAAACGTTGTTTCTCGTTGTATATCCTTTAATTCTAGAGTTAAATTGATAAATAACGTGTACGAATTTGTTTAACGCATTTGTTTTGGTTACTCGACGTCTCCGTTCTCGTGTAGCCTACATATTGCGTTTTTTTTTTAATTAACTTACCGGGCTAAAGGTTAGCATGTTTAAAATACGTAAGTCGTTTTGTTCATCATATTTAAGTAGATAACTCATCAGTTGTTTGCATCAGAGCGACAATTTTTGAGATAGTTATTAAAACTGTTTAAAGGTTGTCAAACGTTGTTTCTCGTTGTATATCCTTTAATTCTAGAGTTAAATTGATAAATAACGTGTACGAATTTGTTTAACGCATTTGTTTTGGTTACTCGACGTCTCCGTTCTCGTGTAGCCTACATATTGCGTTTTTTTTTTAATTTGCTTACCGGGCTAAAGGTTAGCATGTTTAAAATACGTAAGTCGTTTTGTTCAACAAATTTGAGTAGATAACTCATCAGTTGTTTGCATCAGAGCGATAATTTTTGAGATAGTTATTAAAACTGTTTAAAGGTTGTCAAACGCTGTTTCTCGTTGTATATCCTTTAATTCTAGAGTTAAATTGATAAATAACGTGGACGAATTTGTTTAACGCATTTGTTTTGGTTACTCGACGTCTCCGTTCTCGTGTAGCCTACATATTGCGTTTTTTTTTTTTAATTTGCTTACCGGGCTAAAGGTTAGCAAGTTTAAAATACGTAAGTCGTTTTGTTCATCATATTTAAGTAGATAACTCATCAGTTGTTTGCATCAGAGCGATAATTTTTGAGATAGTTATTAAAACTGTTTAAAGGTTGTCAAACGTTGTTTCTCGTTGTATATCCTTTAATTCTAGAGTTAAATTGATAAATAACGTGTACGAATTTGTTTAACGCATTTGTTTTGGTTACTCGACGTCTCCGTTCTCGTGTAGCCTACATATTGCGTTTTTTTTTAAATTTGCTTACCGGGCTAAAGGTTAGCATGTTTAAAATACGTAAGTCGTTTTGTTCATCAAATTTAAGTAGATAACTCATCAGTTGTTTGCATCAGAGCGACAATTTTTGAGATAGTTATTAAAACTGTTTAAAGGTTGTCAAACGTTGTTTCTCGGTGTATATCCTTTAATTCTAGAGTTAAATTGATCAATAACGTGTACGAATTTGTTTAACGCATTTGTTTTGGTTACTCGACGTCTCCGTTCTCGTGTAGCCTACATATTGCGTTTTTTTTTTAATTTGCTTACCGGGCTAAAGGTTAGCATGTTTAAAATACGTAAGTCGTTTTGTTCATCATATTTAAGTAGATAACTCATCAGTTGTTTGCATCAGAGCGATAATTTTTCAGATAGTTATTAAAACTGTTTAAAGGTTGTCAAACGTTGTTTCTCGTTGTATATCCTTTAATTCTAGAGTTAAATTGATAAATAACGTGTACGAATTTGTTTAACGCATTTATTTTGGTTACTCGACGTCTCCGTTCTCGTGTAGCCTACATATTGCGTTTTTTTTTTAATTTGCTTACCGGGCTAAAGGTTAGTATGTTTAAAATACGTAAGTCGTTTTGTTCATCATATTTAAGTAGATAACTTATCAGTTGTTTGCATCAGAGCGATAATTTTTGAGATAGTTATTAAAACTGTTTAAAAGTTGTCAAACGTTGTTTCTCGTTGTATATCCTTTAATTCTAGAGTTAAATTGATAAATAACATGTACGAATTTGTTTAACGCGTTTGTTTTGGTTACTCGACGTCTCCGTTCTCGTGTAGCCTACATATTGCGTTTTTTTTTTAATTTGCTTACCGGGCTAAAGGTTAGCATGTTTAAAATACGTAAGTCGTTTTGTTCATCATATTTAAGTAGATAACTCATCAGTTGTTTGCATCAGAGCGATAATTTTTGAGATAGTTATTAAAACTGTTTAAAGGTTGTCAAACGTTGTTTCTCGTTGTATATCCTTTAATTCTAGAGTTAAATTGATAAATAACGTGTACGAATTTGTTTAACGCATTTGTTTTGGTTACTCGACGTCTCCGTTCTCGTGTAGCCTACATATTGCGTTTTTTTTTTAATTTGCTTACCGGGCTAAAGGTTAGCATGTTTAAAATACGTAAGTCGTTTTGTTCATCATATTTAAGTAGATAACTCATCAGTTGTTTGCATCAGAGCGATAATTTTTGAGATAGTTATTAAAACTGTTTAAAGGTTGTCAAACGTTGTTTCTCGTTGTATATCCTTTAATTCTAGAGTTAAATTGATAAATAACGTGTACGAATTTGTTTAACGCATTTGTTTTGGTTACTCGACGTCTCCGTTCTCGTGTAGCCTACATATTGCGTTTTTTTTTAATTTGCTTACCGGGCTAAAGGTTAGCATGTTTAAAATACGTAAGTCGTTTTGTTCATCAAATTTAAGTAGATAACTCATCAGTTGTTTGCATCAGAGCCATAATTTTTGAGATAGTTATTAAAACTGTTTAAAGGTTGTCAAACTTTGTTTCTCGTTGTATATCCTTTAATTCTAGAGTTAAATTGATAAATAACGTGTACGAATTTGTTTAACGCGTTTGTTTTGGTTACTCGACGTCTCCGTTCTCGTGTAGCCTATATATTGCGTTTTTTTTTTAATTTGCTTACCGGGCTAAAGGTTAGCATGTTTAAAATACGTAAGTCGTTTTGTTCATCATATTTAAGTAGATAACTCATCAGTTGTTTGCATCAGAGCGATAATTTTTGAGATAGTTATTAAAACTGTTTAAAGGTTGTCAAACGTTGTTTCTCGTTGTATATCATTTAATTCTAGAGTTAAATTGATAAATAACGTGTACGAATTTGTTTAACGCATTTGTTTTGGTTACTCGACGTCTCTGTTCTCGTGTAGCCTACATATTGCGTTTTTTTTTAATTTGCTTACCGGGCTAAAGGTTAGCATGTTTAAAATACGTAAGTCGTTTTGTTCATCAAATTTAAGTAGATAACTCATCAGTTGTTTGCATCAGAGCGATAATTTTTGAGATAGTTATTAAAACTGTTTAAAGGTTGTCAAACTTTGTTTCTCGTTGTATATCCTTTAATTCTAGAGTTAAATTGATAAATAACGTGTAAGAATTTGTTTAACGCATTTGTTTTGGTTACTCGACGTCTCCGTTCTCGTGTAGCCTACATATTGCGTTTTTTTTTTAATTTGCTTACCGGGCTAAAGGTTAGCATGTTTAAAATACGTAAGTCGTTTTGTTCATCAAATTTAAGTAGATAACTCATCAGTTGTTTGCATCAGAGCGATAATTTTTGAGATAGTTATTAAAACTCTTTAAAGGTTGTCAAACGTTGTTTCTCGTTGTATATCCTTTAATTCTAGAGTTAAATTGATAAATAACGTGTACGAATTTGTTTAACGAATTTGTTTTGGTTCCTCGACGTCTCCGTTGTCGTGTAGCCTACATATTGCGTTTTTTTTTTTAATTTGCTTACCGGGCTAAAGGTTAGCATGTTTAAAATACGTAAGTCGTTTTGTTCAACAAATTTAAGTAGATAACTCATCAGTTGTTTGCATCAGAGCGACAATTTTTGAGATAGTTATTAAAACTGTTTAAAGGTTGTCAAACGTTGTTTCTCGTTGAATATCCTTTAATTCTAGAGTTAAATTTATAAATAACGTGTACGAATTTGTTTAACGCATTTGTTTTGGTTACTCGACGTCTCCGTTCTCGTGTAGCCTACATATTGCGTTTTTTTTTTAATTTGCTTACCGGGCTAAAGGTTAGCATGTTTAAAATACGTAAGTCGTTTTGTTTATCAAATTTAAGTAGATAACTCATCAGTTGTTTGCATCAGAGCGACAATTTTTGAGATAGTTATTAAAACTGTTTAAAGGTTGTCAAACGTTGTTTCTCGTTGTATATCCTTTAATTCTAGAGTTAAATTGATAAATAACGTGTACGAATTTGTTTAACGCATTTGTTTTGGTTACTCGACGTCTCCGTTCTCGTGTAGCCTACATATTGCGTTTTTTTTTAATTTGCTTACCGGGCTAAAGGTTAGCATGTTTAAAATACGTAAGTCGTTTTGTTCATCATATTTAAGTAGATAACTCATCAGTTGTTTGCATCAGAGCGATAATTTTTGAGATAGTTATTAAAACTGTTTAAAGGTTGTCAAACGTTGTTTCCCGTTGTATATCCTTTAATTCTAGAGTTAAATTGATAAATAACGTGTACGAATTTGTTTAACGCATTTGTTTTGGTTACTCGACGTCTCCGTTCTCGTGTAGCCTACATATTGCGTTTTTTTTTTAATTTGCTTACCGGGCTAAAGGTTAGCATGTTTAAAATACGTAAGTCGTTTTGTTCATCAAATTTAAGTAGATAACTCATCAGTTGTTTGCATCAGAGCGATAATTTTTGAGATAGTTATTAAAACTGTTTAAAGGTTGTCAAACGTTGTTTCTCGTTGTATATCCTTTAATTCTAGAGTTAAATTGATAAATAACGTGTACGAATTTGTTTAACGCATTTGTTTTGGTTACTCGACGTCTCCGTTCTCGTGTAGCCTACATATTGCGTTTTTTTTTTTTAATTTGCTTACCGGGCTAAAGGTTAGCATGTTTAAAATACGTAAGTCGTTTTGTTCATCATATTTAAGTAGATAACTCATCAGTTGTTTGCATCAGAGCGATAATTTTTGAGATAGTTATTAAAATTGTTTAAAGGTTGTCAAACGTTGTTTCTCGTTGTATATCCTTTAATTCTAGAGTTAAATTGATAAATAACGTGTACGAATTTGTTTAGCGCATTTGTTTTGGTTACTCGACGTCTCCGTTCTCGTGTAGCCTACATATTGCGTTTTTTTTTTAATTTGCTTACCGGGCTAAAGGTTAGCATGTTTAAAATACGTAAGTCGTTTTGTTCATCATATTTAAGTAGATAACTCATCAGTTGTTTGCATCAGAGCGATAATTTTTGAGATAGTTATTAAAACTGTTTAAAGGTTGTCAAACGTTGTTTCTCGTTGTATATCCTTTAATTCTAGAGTTAAATTGATAAATAACGTGTACGAATTTGTTTAACGCATTTGTTTTGGTTACTCGACGTCTCCGTTCTCGTGTAGCCTACATATTGCGTTTTTTTTTTAATTTGCTTACCGGGCTAAAGGTTAGCATGTTTAAAATACGTAAGTGGTTTTGTTCATCATATTTAAGTAGATAACTCATCAGTTGTTTGCATCAGAGCGATAATTTTTGAGATAGTTATTAAAACTGTTTAAAGGTTGTCAAACGTTGTTTCTCGTTGTATATCCTTTAATTCTAGAGTTAAATTGATAAATAACGTGTACGAATTTGTTTAACGCATTTGTTTTGGTTACTCGACGTCTCCGTTCTCGTGTAGCCTACATATTGCGTTTTTTTTAATTTGCTTACCGGGCTAAAGGTTAGCATGCTTAAAATACGTAAGTCGTTTTGTTCAACAAATTTAAGTAGATAACTCATCAGTTGTTTGCATCAGAGCGACAATTCTTGAGATAGTTATTAAAACTGTTTAAAGGTTGTCAAACGTTGTTTCTCGTTGTATATCCTTTAATCCTAGAGTTAAATTGATAAATAACGTGTACGAATTTGTTTAACGCATTTGTTTTGGTTACTCGACGTCTCCGTTCTCGTGTAGCCTACATATTGCGTTTTTTTTTAATTTGCTTACCGGGCTAAAGGTTAGCATGTTTAAAATACGTAAGTCGTTTTGTTCAACAAATTTGAGTAGATAACTCATCAGTTGTTTGCATCAGAGCGATAATTTTTGAGATAGTTATTAAAACTGTTTAAAGGTTGTCAAACGTTGTTTCTCGTTATATATCCTTTAATTCTAGAGTTAAATTGATAAATAACGTTGTACGAATTTGTTTAACGCATTTGTTTTGGTTACTCGACGTCTCCGTTCTCGTGTAGCCTACATATTGCGTTTTTTTTTAAATTTGCTTACCGGGCTAAAGGTTAGCATGTTTAAAATACGTAAGTCGTTTTGTTCAACAAATTTAAGTAGATAACTCATCAGTTGTTTGCATCAGAGCGATAATTTTTGAGATAGTTATTAAAACTGTTTAAAGGTTGTCAAACGTTGTTTCTCGTTGTATATCCTTTAATTCTAGAGTTAAATTGATAAATAACGTGTACGGATTTGTTTAGCGCATTTGTTTTGGTTACTCGACGTCTCCGTTCTCGTGTAGCCTACATATTGCGTTTTTTTTTTTTAATTTGCTTACCGGGCTAAAGGTTAGCATGTTTAAAATACGTAAGTCGTTTTGTTCATCAAATTTAAGTAGATAACTCATTAGTTGTTTGCATCAGAGCGATAATTTTTGAGATAGTTATTAAAACTGTTTAAAGGTTGTCAAACGTTGTTTCTCGTTGTATATCCTTTAATTCTAGAGTTAAATTGATAAATAACGTGTACGAATTTGTTTAACGCATTTGTTTTGGTTACTCGACGTCTCCGTTCTCGTGTAGCCTACATATTGCGTTTTTTTTTTTAATTTTCTTAAGGGGCTAAAGGTTAGCATGTTTAAAATACGTAAGTCGGTTTGTTCATCAAATTTAAGTAGATAACTCATCAGTTGTTTGCATCAGAGCGATAATTTTTGAGATAGTTATTAAAACTGTTTAAAGGTTGTCAAACGTTGTTTCTCGTTGTATATCCTTTAATTCTAGAGTTAAATTGATAAATAACGTGTACGAATTTGTTTAACGCATTTGTTTTGGTTACTCGACGTCTCCGTTCTCGTGTAGCCTACATATTGCGTTTTTTTTTAATTTGCTTACCGGGCTAAAGGTTAGCATGTTTAAAATACGCAAGTCGTTTTGTTCACCAAATTTAAGTAGATA
Source organism: Eurosta solidaginis (assembly GCF_040869045.1). Taxonomy (NCBI): domain Eukaryota; kingdom Metazoa; phylum Arthropoda; class Insecta; order Diptera; family Tephritidae; genus Eurosta; species Eurosta solidaginis. The sequence continues at coordinate 155,827 of NW_027137032.1, read as the reverse complement.
ACTCATCAGTTGTTTGCATCAGAGCGATAATTTTTGAGATAGTTATTAAAACTGTTTAAAGGTTGTCAAACGTTGTTTCTCGTTGTATATCCTTTAATTCTAGAGTTAAATTGATAAATAACGTGTACGAATTTGTTTAACGCATTTGTTTTGGTTACTCGACGTCTCCGTTCTCGTGTAGCCTACATATTGCGTTTTTTTTTTAATTTGCTTACCGGGCTAAAGGTTAGCATGCTTAAAATACGTAAGTCGTTTTGTTCAACAAATTTAAGTAGATAACTCATCAGTTGTTTGCATCAGAGCGACAATTTTTGAGATAGTTATTAAAACTGTTTAAAGGTTGTCAAACGTTGTTTCTCGTTGTATATCCTTTAATTCTAGAGTTAAATTGATAAATAACGTGTACGAATTTGTTTAACGCATTTGTTTTGGTTACTCGACGTCTCCGTTCTCGTGTAGCCTACATATTGCGTTTTTTTTTTAATTTGCTTACCGGGCTAAAGGTTAGCATGTTTAAAATACGTAAGTCGTTTTGTTCATCAAATTTAAGTAGATAACTCATCAGTTGTTTGCATCAGAGCGATAATTTTTGAGATAGTTATTAAAACTGTTTAAAGGTTGTCAAACGTTGTTTCTCGTTGTATATCCTTTAATTCTAGAGTTAAATTGATAAATACCGTGTACGAATTTGTTTAACGCATTTGTTTTGGTTACTCGACGTCTCCGTTCTCGTGTAGCCCACATATTGCGTTTTTTTTTTAATTTGCTTACCGGGCTAAAGGTTAGCATGTTTAAAATACGGAAGTCGTTTTGTTCATCATATTTAAGTAGATAACTCATCAGTTGTTTGCATCAGAGCGATAATTTTTGAGATAGTTATTAAAACTGTTTAAAGGTTGTCAAACGTTGTTTCTCGTTGTATATCCTTTAATTCTAGAGTTAAATTGATAAATAACGTGTACGAATTTGTTTAACGCATTTGTTTTGGTTACTCGACGTCTCCGTTCTCGTGTAGCCTACATATTGCGTTTTTTTTTAATTTGCTTACCGGGCTAAAGGTTAGCATGTTTAAAATACGTAAGTCGTTTTGTTCATCATATTTAAGTAGATAACTCATCAGTTGTTTGCATCAGAGCGATAATTTTTGAGATAGCTATTAAAACTGTTTAAAGGTTGTCAAACGTTGTTTCTCGTTGTATATCCTTTAATTCTAGAGTTAAATTGATAAATAACGTGTACGAATTTGTTTAATGCATTTGTTTTGGTTACTCGATGTCTCCGTTCTCGTGTAGCCTACATATTGCGTTTTTTTTTTTAATTTGCTTACCGGGCTAAAGGTTAGCATGTTTTAAATACGTAAGTCGTTTTGTTCATCAAATTTAAGTAGATAACTCATCAGTTGTTTGCATCAGAGCGACAATTTTTGAGATAGTTATTAAAACTGTTTAAAGGTTGTCAAACGTTGTTTCTCGTTGTATATCCTTTAATTCTAGAGTTAAGTTGATAAATAACGTGTACGAATTTGTTTAACGCATTTGTTTTGGTTACTCGACGTCTCCGTTCTCGTGTAGCCCACATATTGCGTTTTTTTTTTAATTTGCTTACCGGGCTAAAGGTTAGCATGTTTAAAATACGTAAGTCGTTTTGTTCATCATATTTAAGTAGATAACTCATCAGTTGTTTGCATCAGAGCGATAATTTTTGAGATAGTTATTAAAACTGTTTAAAGGTTGTCAAACGTTGTTTCTCGTTGTATATCCTTTAATTCTAGAGTTAAATTGATAAATAACGTGTGAGAATTTGTTTAACGCATTTGTTTTGGTTACTCGACGTCTCCGTTCTCGTGTAGCCCACATATTGCGTTTTTTTTTTAATTTGCTTACCGTGCTAAAGGTTAGCATGTTTAAAATACGTAAGTCGTTTTGTTCATCATATTTAAGTAGATAACTCATCAGTTGTTTGCATCAGAGCGATAATTTTTGAGATAGTTATTAAAACTGTTTAAAGGTTGTCAAACGTTGTTTCTCGTTGTATATCCTTTAATTCTAGAGTTAAATTGATAAATAACGTGTACGAATTTGTTTAACGCATTTGTTTTGGTTACTCGACGTCTCCGTTTTCGTGTAGCCTACATATTGCGTTTTTTTTTTGAATTTGCTTACCGGGCTAAAGGTTAGCATGTTTAAAATACGTAAGTCGTTTTGTTCATCAAATTTAAGTAGATAACTCATCAGTTGTTTGCATCAGAGCGACAATTTTTGAGATAGTTATTAAAACTGTTTAAAGGTTGTCAAACGTTGTTTCTCGTTGTATATCCTTTAATTCTAGAGTTAAATTGATAAATAACGTGTACGAATTTGTTTAACGCATTTGTTTTGGTTACTCGACGTCTCCGTTCTCGTGTAGCCTACATATTGCGTTTTTTTTTTAATTTGCTTACCGGGCTAAAGGTTAGCATGTTTAAAATACGTAAGTCGTTTTGTTCAACAAATTTAAGTAGATAACTCATCAGTTGTTTGCATCAGAGCGATAATTTTTGAGATAGTTATTAAAACTGTTTAAAGGTTGTCAAACATTGTTTCTCGTTGTATATCCTTTAATTCTAGAGTTAAATTGATAAATAACGTGTACGAATTTGTTTAACGCATTTGTTTTGGTTACTCGACGTCTCCGTTCTCGTGTAGCCTACATATTGCGTTTTTTTCTTAATTTGCTTACCGGGCTAAAGGTTAGCATGTTTAAAATACGTAAGTTGTTTTGTTCAACAAATTTAAGTAGATAACTCATCAGTTGTTTGCATCAGAGCGATAATTTTTGAGATAGTTATTAAAACTGTTTAAAGGTTGTCAAACGTTGTTTCTCGTTGTATATCCTTTAATTCTAGAGTTAAATTGATAAATAACGTGTACGAATTTTTTTAACGCATTTGTTTTGGTTACTCGACGTCTCCGTTCTCGTGTAGCCTACATATTGCGTTTTTTTTTAATTTGCTTACCGGGCTAAAGGTAAGCATGTTTAAAATACGTAAGTCGTTTTGTTCATCAAATTTAAGTAGATAACTCATCAGTTGTTTGCATCAGAGCGATAATTTTTGAGATAGTTATCAAAACTGTTTAAAGGTTTTCAAACGTTGTTTCTCGTTGTATATCCTTTAATTCTAGAGTTAAATTGATAAATAACGTGTACGAATTTGTTTAACGCATTTGTTTTGGTTACTCGACGTCTCCGTTCTCGTGTAGCCTACATATTGCGTTTTTTTTTTAATTTGCTTACCGGGCTAAAGGTTAGCATGTTTAAAATACGTAAGTCGTTTTGTTCATCATATTTAAGTAGATAACTCATCAGTTGTTTGCATCAGAGCGATAATTTTTGAGATAGTTATTAAAACTGTTTAAAGGTTGTCAAACGTTGTTTCTCGTTGTATATCCTTTAATCCTAGAGTTAAATTGATAAATAACGTGTACGAATTTGTTTAACGCATTTGTTTTGGTTACTCGACGTCTCCGTTTTCGTGTAGCCTACATATTGCGTTTTTTTTTTAATTTGCTTACCGGGCTAAAAGTTAGCATGTTTAAAATACGTAAGTCGTTTTGTTCATCAAATTTAAGTAGATAACTCATCAGTTGTTTGCATCAGAGCTATAATTTTTGAGATAGTTATTAAAACTGTTTAAAGGTTGTCAAACGTTGTTTCTCGTTGTATATCCTTTAATTCTAGAGTTAAATTGATAAATAACGTGTACGAATTTGTTTAACGCATTTGTTTTGGTTACTCGACGTCTCCGTTCTCGTGTAGCCCACATATTGCGTTTTTTTTTAATTTGCTTACCGGGCTAAAGGTTAGCATGTTTAAAATACGTAAGTCGTTTTGTTCATCATATTTAAGTAGATAACTCATCAGTTGTTTGCATCAGAGCGATAATTTTTGAGATAGTTATTAAAACTGTTTAAAGGTTGTCAAACGTTGTTTCTCGTTGTATATCCTTTAATTCTAGAGTTAAATTGATAAATAACGTGTACGAATTTGTTTAACGCATTTGTTTTGGTTACTCGACGTCTCCGTTCTCGTGTAGCTCACATATTGCGTTTTTTTTTTAATTTGCTTACCGGGCTAAAGGTTAGCATGTTTAAAATACGTAAGTCGTTTTGTTCATCATATTTAAGTAGATAACTCATCAGTTGTTTGCATCAGAGCGATAATTTTTGAGATAGCTATTAAAACTGTTTAAAGGTTGTCAAACGTTGTTTCTCGTTGTATATCCTTTAATTCTAGAGTTAAATTGATAAATAACGTGTACGAATTTGTTTAATGCATTTGTTTTGGTTACTCGACGTCTCCGTTCTCGTGTAGCCTACATATTGCGTTTTTTTTTTTAATTTGCTTACCGGGCTAAAGGTTAGCATGTTTAAAATACGTAAGTCGTTTTGTTCATCAAATTTAAGTAGATAACTCATCAGTTGTTTGCATCAGAGCGACAATTTTTGAGATAGTTATTAAAACTGTTTAAAGGTTGTCAAACGTTGTTTCTCGTTGTATATCCTTTAATTCTAGAGTTAAGTTGATAAATAACGTGTACGAATTTGTTTAACGCATTTGTTTTGGTTACTCGACGTCTCCGTTCTCGTGTAGCCCACATATTGCGTTTTTTTTTTAATTTGCTTACCGGGCTAAAGGTTAGCATGTTTAAAATACGTAAGTCGTTTTGTTCATCATATTTAAGTAGATAACTCATCAGTTGTTTGCATCAGAGCGATAATTTTTGAGATAGTTATTAAAACTGTTTAAAGGTTGTCAAACGTTGTTTCTCGTTGTATAATCCTTTAATTCTAGAGTTAAATTGATAAATAACGTGTACGAATTTGTTTAACGCATTTGTTTGGTTACTCGACGTCTCCGTTCTCGTGTAGCCCACATATTGCGTTTTTTTTTAATTTGCTTACCGTGCTAAAGGTTAGCATGTTTAAATACGTAAGTCGTTTTGTTCATCATATTTAAGTAGATAACTCATCAGTTGTTTGCATCAGAGCGATAATTTTTGAGATAGTTATTAAAACTGTTTAAAGGTTGTCAAACGTTGTTTCTCGTTGTATATCCTTTAATTCTAGAGTTAAATTGATAAATAACGTGTACGAATTTGTTTAACGCATTTGTTTTGGTTACTCGACGTCTCCGTTCTCGTGTAGCCTACATATTGCGTTTTTTTTTTTAATTTGCTTACCGGGCTAAAGGTTAGCATGTTTAAAATACGTAAGTCGTTTTGTTCATCAAATTTAAGTAGATAACTCATCAGTTGTTTGCATCAGAGCGACAATTTTTGAGATAGTTATTAAAACTGTTTAAAGGTTGTCAAACGTTTGTTTCTCGTTGTATATCCTTTAATTCTAGAGTTAAATTGATAAATAACGTGTACGAATTTGTTTAACGCATTTGTTTTGTTACTCGACGTCTCCGTTCTCGTGTAGCCTACATATGCGTTTTTTTTTTAATTTGCTTACCGGGCTAAAGGTTAGCATGTTTAAAATACGTAAGTCGTTTTGTTCAACAAATTTAAGTAGATAACTCATCAGTTGTTTGCATCAGAGCGATAATTTTTGAGATAGTTATTAAACTGTTTAAAGGTTGTCAAACATTGTTTCTCGTTGTATATCCTTTAATTCTAGAGTTAAATTGATAAATAACGTGTACGAATTTGTTTAACGGATTTGTTTTGATTACTCGACGTCTCCGTTCTCGTGTAGCCTACATATTGCGTTTTTTTTTAATTTGCTTACCGGGCTAAAGGTTAGCATGTTTAAAATACGTAAGTTGTTTTGTTCAACAAATTTAAGTAGATAACTCATCAGTTGTTTGCATCAGAGCGATAATTTTTGAGATAGTTATTAAAACTGTTTAAAGGTTGTCAAACGTTGTTTCTCGTTGTATATCCTTTAATTCTAGAGTTAAATTGATAAATAACGTGTACGAATTTGTTTAACGCATTTATTTTGGTTACTCGACGTCTCCGTTCTCGTGTAGCCTACATATTGCGTTTTTTTTTTAATTTGCTTACCGGGCTAAAGGTTAGCATGTTTAAAATACGTAAGTCGTTTTTGTTCATCAAATTTAAGTAGATAACTCATCAGTTGTTTGCATCAGAGCGATATTTTTGAGATAGTTATTAAAACTGTTTAAAGGTTGTCAAACGTTGTTTCTCGTTGTATATCCTTTAATTCTAGAGTTAAATTGATAAATAACGTGTACGAATTTGTTTAACGCATTTGTTTTGGTTACTCGACGTCTCCGTTCTCGTGTAGCCTACATATTGCGTTTTTTTTTTAATTTGCTTACCGGGCTAAAGGTTAGCATGTTTAAAATACGTAAGTCGTTTTGTTCATCTTATTTAAATAGATAACTCATCAGTTGTTTGCATCAGAGCGATAATTTTTGAGATAGTTATTAAAACTGTTTAAAGGTTGTCAAACGTTGTTTCTCGTTGTATATCCTTTAATCCTAGAGTTAAATTGATAAATAACGTGTACGAATTTGTTTAACGCATTTGTTTTGGTTACTCGACGTCTCCGTTTTCGTGTAGCCTACATATTGCGTTTTTTTTTTAATTTGCTTACCGGGCTAAAGGTTAGCATGTTAGAATACGTAAGTCGTTTTGTTCATCAAATTTAAGTAGATAACTCATCAGTTGTTTGCATCAGAGCGATAATTTTGAGATAGTTATTAAAACTGTTTAAAGGTTGTCAAACGTTGTTTTCTCGTTGTATATCCTTTAATTCTAGAGTTAAATTGATAAATAACGTGTACGAATTTGTTTAACGCATTTGTTTTGGTTACTCGACGTCTCCGTTCTCGTGTAGCCTACATATTGCGTTTTTTTAATTTGCATACCGGACTAAAGGTTAGCATGTTTAAAATACGTAAGTCGTTTTGTTCATCAAATTTAAGTAGATAACTCATCAGTTGTTTGCATCAGAGCGATAATTTTTGAGATAGTTATTAAAACTGTTTAAAGGTTGTCAAACGTTGTTTCTCGTTGTATATCCTTTAATTCTAGAGTTAAATTGATAAATAACGTGTACGAATTTGTTTAACGCATTTGTTTTGGTTACTCGACGTCTCCGTTCTCGTGTAGCCTACATATTGCGTTTTTTTTTTTTATTTGCTTACAGGGCTAAAGGTAGCATGTTTAAATACGTAAGTCGTTTTGTTCATCATATTTAAGTAGATAACTCATCAGTTGTTTGCATCAGAGCGATAATTTTTGAGATAGTTATTAAAACTGTTTAAAGGTTGTCAAACGTTGTTTCTCGATGTATATCCTTTAATTCTAGAGTTAAATTGATAAATAACGTGTACGAATTTGATTAACGCATTTGTTTTGGTTACTCGACGTCTCCGTTCTCGTGTAGCCTACATATTGCGTTTTTTTTTAATTTGCTTACCGGGCTAAAGGTTAGCATGTGTTCGAGCGGGGATAAATGAAGCCGGAATTCCTCGTGAATTCCGGAAACGGGGAACCTGTGGGGAGCCGGTTCTTGAAACTCCCGATAATGAAATGGAAAACTTACCAGCTGTGCCTCGCTGTCCAACAACAAACAGATAAGTTAAATATCCAAAGATATGAAGTATATATGTATATATATATATAATAGCCTGTCGCACAGGCCTTTATTGAAAATATAAAAGGACGAAAATGTACAAATGTATTGGCAAACACTCACCTGATGGATCGCTGGTAAAAGAATAAGGGCGAGTCTATCGCTGTTCGTCCCTTTTACAGGCTCCAAGGAACTGATGCCATTTAACGGATCCGTATGATGGAACAAAGTCCAAGAAAGGAAAAAAACGCAACGAGTGCTTGCAGCGAGTCTTCTACCAGCGACCCTTTCAGGTGAGGTTTGTAGTTGATAATGCAGACGTTAACATGCCGCCCGCCTTGCAGCATCACTGCAATATAAATTCAATATTAATGTATAAACTTCATTATAAATTCAATTACGTATAAACTCATTTTTTTCTTAACGCTAAAGGTTTTGCTTGCCAGCTCAGTATGGGGTTACTCCGAATATGACCCATCCAAAAACGGTGTTTTGAGCAGCCGGTCGCGTCGGGGTTGCAGGCCTAAGTCCAGGACGGAGTATGGCTCCACACGCGTCTACTCCAGAATCAGAGACACTGCGCTTGAGCGGATAGAATGAGGGGTCTGCCAGGCGCAGGTTGTCGAAATCATCGGCGACACGCGCATCAATAGTACGCTCAGGGGCGCTCCTTACGAGGCTCCTAAGGATCTTTGCCTGGATTTGCACCCTCTCATTCAGACCCTTCAAGGTAAGGTCGCAGTGTTCCCTTTCATTCCATGGCAGCAGATGGAGTCGTTGTGAAAGGCCCCGAGATATGGTGGATATGGGTTGTCCAAGGTCGAGGACCGCGCGTACTGCATGAGTTCGTCCCATTGTCATTACTTTGGTCACCACGGTAGGCATAAGGACAGAAAAACCCGTAGCGTTTCTGGCAGCCCATTGTATTCGCTCTCGAGCGTCTCTTAGCCCTCGGGATGGACCTTGTTGTGCGACGCGCCTTCGTTGGTGTCGCTGTGCTCGACGCTGGTGGGGCGCAGGAGGCGGCCGAGAACTATGACCGGATACCCGACAGGGGTGGTCTGAGTACCGGTGTTTCGGCGGTGACTGGCACAAGAGCATTTATCTGCTGGAGGTCTTCATCGCTGGCATCAATCTCCAGTATTTCTTCACTTGACTCCGACAGCTCTCGAGCCCGGTATGGTCGCGGTTGCTGACTTGGCCGATTTTCCACCTCGTCAAGGCCCTGTGGCACGTCATCCTCTCGCCGTGGTGTCTCCCATAGGTGGAGAAGGCTGTGATGCTGCTCATGGCATCGGCCACATCGCCCTGTTGACGGACAATTGCGCGTTACATGGCGCGGGGACAGGCAATTGGCACCAATGGCGGTGGAGGAGGACGGCGCGTAGTCTCTCCTCTGGTCCATACGGCGCAGCTGGCGACAAAACAGAAGTCGGTGGTTATGCTGACATAAGGGGCATCGATGGGGTTTTTAGTATTGGCTCGGACCATTTTGGTTTGAACGACTTTTATCTAAGAGAAGAAAAAAGAAAGAAGAAAAAAGAAAGCTGAAAAGAGAGAATTGGTTACTTAGGGATTTCGATAGGTAGTAGGACTAATTTAACTATTGGCCGGGTAATCACACCACGGGCTGTGCGTATTCTACCACCGTACTCGATTATCTTGGCCTGGGAAAACCTTCACCACTCTACCAAGTCGCCATTCGTTAGCGGGTAAATTATCCTCTTTGATAATTACTAGATCGTTAACCTCAATATTTCGTTGGGGGTATTGCCACTTAACCCTCTTATGTAGCTCCTTCAAGTACTCTCCCTTCCATCGTTGGCAGAATCCTTGATGAATAGCTTGAGCTTTTGCCATCGGTTGACGATTGACATCGGTGTTCCCTGAACCTCTGGTTCTGCATTCGCGAGTATGGGGCTTCCAATCAGAAAGTGTCCAGGGGTGAGGGGTTCAATGCAGTCGGGGTTGTCAGACATCGGACTGATCGGTCTCGAGTTCAGACAGGCTTCTATTTTAGCCAGTAGAGTGGATAATTCCTCCATTGTTAATCGCATGGTAGTTGAAATTTTGCGGAAATGGGTTTGAAACTCTTCACTCCTGCTTCCCATAGTCCTCCCATGTGGGGTGCTCCTGGTGGGATAAAATGCCAGTGGATTTCTTGATGGGCATATGACATAGTGGTATGCCGAGCAGCTTCAGTCATGAAATTCCGAAAGTCTTGCCTTAATGCTTTGTTTGCTCCTACAAAGTTCGTCCCATTGTCCGAATACACCTGGTGGGGACAGCCTCGCCGAGATATGAACCGCGCAAATGCAGCCAGAAATGTGGCTGTCGATAGATCGCTTGTTGCCTCTAAGTGTATTGCTTTCGTAGCAAAACAAACAAACACGCAGACATAACCCTTCGTTAATAGGCATGCCCTGCCCGTATAATTTTTGATGTCGAACGGACCAGTGAAATCGATTCCGGTATTATTGAAGGGTCGCGAGAGCTCCGTTCGTTCTGGCGGTAGTGCTGCCATCAACTGCTCACGTGTCCTTTTCCTGTAGATGAGACAAACTTTGCAATTATTTATTATATTTTTTATCAAATTTTTTAGCTTCACGATCCAATATTCTGATCGCAAAAGTCGTAGCATTAGTTGATTTCCTCCGTGTAGGGAAATCAAATGGGAAAATTTTACTACAAGCCGCGAAAACGCGCAGTCGTATGGGAGAATAACTGGACAACGTTCGTTGTAGGGTATCGTCGACAGCTCCAATCTTCCTCCCACGCGCATTATTCCGTCCGCATCGAGGAATGGGTTGAGGGTGCGGATGGAACTCTTTGAGCTCACGGCATCAGTTGAAGCTAGCATCCGATACTCTTCAGCGAAGCATCGTTTCTGCGTTAAACGAATTAGCCGGGCTTTTACCATCTTAATTTCTTCTGGTGAGATATCTGGGGTGCCCTTGCGGGGGGTTAACTTATGCACAGGATGCGTGTTGCGGTAGAACTGGAAGATCCGGGCGATGACTCTGAGGGCTCTCGAAAAGTTCGAAAATCGCTCCAGAAGATCCGGAAGTTCTTGAGCGCTGGTGGTATGAGCTCGGACCGCTCGTTGTTCTAGGTCCGTTTCCATAAGCAAGGCATCTGTTTTGCTTGGCCACTCCGATGGGGGCGCCTTCAGCCATCTGGGGCCTTGCCACCAGAGCGTGCTGTCCGCCAACTCTTGCGGAGTCACACCGCGACTGCCCAGGTCCGCTGGATTATCGCTAGATTCCACATGATTCCATCCCTCCACTCCGACGAGCTCATCAATTTTTGCGACCCGATTCGCCACGAAGGTTGTCCAGCAGCACGGTGGCTTCTTCATCCAGGAGAGCACGATGGTCGAGTCCGTCCATTTGTAGATGGTCGGTTGCGTAACGTCGAATTGGGGGAGCAAAGCGTGGATAAGTTCGGCCAGAAGCAATGCTCCACATAATTCCAACCGTGGTAAAGAGACGGTTTTAACTGGAGCCACCTTGGTTTTACCTACCAGTAAACTGACATGAGGAGACCTGTTTGTTGTGCGGTCGTACACTCTAACATAAAGGGCGGCTGCATATGCCTTTTCCGAGGCATCGCAAAAACCGTGGAACTCGATTTCATGCCACGGTGTGAAATGAATCCACCGTGGAATTTTAATTTCTGAAATGTGGGTATAATTTTTTAGAAATGTTTCCCATCGCCGGTGAGGGTCTGGAGGGAGGCTATCATCCCAATCAATCTTCGTAAGCCATATGTCTTGCATCAAGATTTTGGCTTCTACTACTATGGGTCCTAACCATCCTGCGGGGTCAAATAATTTGGCAACATAAGACAAAACCTCACGTTTGGTGTAATTTGGTTTTGTAGGGATTTCCTGGACGCTAAAATGGAACATATCGTGTACCGCATTCCACCGTATACCTAACATCCTGGCTTCACTGAGGTCATCAATTTCCAGGAACTCCTCCTTTAGCAGGTGCTCCTTTGGTAACGCTGCCAAGGTCTCTTTCGAGTTTGACGTCCATTTCCGAAGGGGGAATCCAGCTCCTTTGAGCGCTTCTATGAGCTCGTCACGAGCTTGTAGTGCTGTCTCGCGGTCATGGGCACCTGCGAGAACGTCGTCGACGTACATATTCTGCTTCAATATCCTGGAAGCCAAAGGGAAACGAACCCTAATATCGTCAGCTAACTGGAGGAGAGTCCTGATAGCTAAGTACGGGGCACAATTTACTCCAAAAGTCACTGTGCGGAGTTCGTAGTCTACCAGCTCATCGTTCCGGGACTCCCGAAAAATTATCCTGTGAAACTGGGTGTCTTTGGGTTTAACAGGATCTGCCTATACATCTTCTCGATGTCTGCATTGAACACATACTTAAAAAAGCGCAATTTTAATAATAGGGCAGTAAGGTCGGTTTGTAGAACTGGGCCAGGGTAGAGAACATCATTCAGACTAACTCAATTCGACGTGGGACTGGAAGCGTTGAAGACCACGCGCACCTTCGTGGTTGTGCTGTCCGGTTTGATGACTGCGTGGTGAGGTAGGTAATAGGGAATTGAGGAGTTCCTGCCCTCCGTGGGCTTCACTGGACTCATATGCCCCAGCATGATATACTCCCGCAGCACCCTATGGTACTCTTCCTTTAACTCCGGTTTTCGACACATAGCGTTTTCGTTCCGGATGAACTGTTGCACTGCGCTGCTTCGCGAATGTCCAATATTGATGTCGTCAGGGAATTCACGTCGAAATGGTAATGCTACCATGTACCGTCCTTCATCATTCCTGATCGTTGTCCTTACATAGTGGTTTTGGCAAAATTGTTCTTCGGGGGTAACGGACTTTTGTTCGGAACTTGCTCTAATTCCCAAAACTGCGTTAACTGGGCGCTGGAAAATTCCGTATAGAGGGAGATGCAAGACTCTGAACTCGTTTGGAGGGGGAGCGGGGCTGGGCCAGTTAGGATCCAGCCAAACACTGTTTCTTGAGCTAACAAGGAGCCTAAGACATCCTTCTTTACACACACGGGGTACAAGTCAGCACCGATAATCATGTCGACCTGCTGACTTTTGTGAAAGTTGACGTCGGCCAACTGCATCGGGGGGAGTTGACCAAGATAGGCTTGGTCGACAGAAAACTGAGGAAGACTACCTGTCAGTTGGGGGAGAATGAGGCCTCTTGCCTCGATTTGGAGCTGGGGGTCGACAGGTGATCCTAAAATGAACAGTGCTACTTTACGCACGTTTGCAGCGGACGTGGCATTGATTCCGCTTACCTTGGTGTTTGCAGCGAGTGTTGGAAGTTTGATGCGTCTCTGGAGGCGCTCCGTGATAAAGGTCCCTTCTGAACCCGAATCCAGAAGAGCTCTGGCTTCATATGCTACTCCATTATGACATACGTGTACCATGGCGGTTCCTAAAATAATATTCTTAAAATTCGCCGCGTATAACGCGTTTACATTCCCTGAGGTCGTTGGGTCCTGAGATGATTGAGTCGTATTAGTTTGGGGGGAGGGACTGGCATTTGATGGAATTTGCCTGTTTCCGTTTGGGTTGCGATGCAGGAGTGAATGATGACGCTGATGGCAAGTCATGCAATTAAAGGTGCTAGTACAATTACGTGCAACGTGTGAATGCGCGAGGCAATTCATACATAAATTGTACTTCCTTACTACCCTACAGCGCTCCTCTACCTTCATTGCTAAAAACTTGGGGCACGACTTCAGAGTATGGGAAACATCGGGGCACAGCCTGCAGCCTGCCTGCGAAACATTGCCGTGATTGGCAGATACCTTCCTTTTTTCGTGGGTGGATGTCGAGGGCCGACTGATTGCTCCGCGGGAAACTCGAACTCCTTGAATGTCCGACACTGTCTCCAAGGTTTGGAACCTGCTCGTCAGGAAATTGTCCAGATCCTGCCACGCCGGAATCTCGCTTTTGTTGGTAATTCCCTGCTCCCATAAGGCTAGTGTTGCGTCCGGCAGCTTGCTGGATACCAGATAAATAAAGATTGCATCCCAGTTGTCGGTATCAATGCCATGCATCTGCAGTATTGAGATGCAGTTATTTACAGATCGCTGTAAATTTTTTATTTCAGTTTCCCGCTCTCCTGTCACAGATGGCAGATTAAATAATATTTTCAGCTGAGAATTGATCATAATTCTCTTATTTTCGAACCTATCGGAAAGGTTCTGCCACGCAATGGCAAAACCCTCATTCGTGAGTGGAGTTTTCTTCACAATATCCCTGGCCTCCCCCCGAGTTTTGTGATTTAGATGGTATAACTTTTCCACTTCACTTAACCGCGTATTATTTATATATATGGCCGTAAACAGATCCCGAAAGGACGGCCATGCAGTGTAGTCACCATAGAATATTTCGGTGTCGCACGGTGGAAGTTTAACGCTGGAGCGCACCGTCAAATCAGGCTCGTGTGTGAGGTGATTTACCGTGGAAGAGGGTTGACGGATGAGGGTGAGGTTATGGATGGTCTCACCCATCAGGGCTGCGCACGTCAGATATGCTGTGTAGCAGTTTTGGTATTTAACCTTCGCTTCTCGCAAGGCCGCGACCCCGTCATCGTCATCGTTAAGGTCTCGGGAATAGCTGCAGAAAGACTTTTTCACTGTGTCCCAAAGGGCCTTAAGTTCCTCCTTTTGAATTTCTAAGGAAAATACCGTATGATGCGCCCCTGGAGATTCGTTGAACCGATTTTCAAACTCCAGAAGTGCATCACAAGCGCGAGAGAAATCCTGTGCGTTGGCCATGTTCAGGGACCCTGATAAATAGCTATTTACAAACTGGTGAGATAGGGGTCCTGCGTAGGGGGACGGTGTTCTTCGCAACTTAAGGGGGTGTGGTCAACCTATGTATCACTATTCCGCTTGTGGGTACGTAAGGAGGGTGGGTGTGAAAGTTGCCTTTAGCGCTGCTGAGGGGGTGGAAAGCTAGAGAGGAGTACTGCGCCGCAACTTGAGGGGTTACTAAACTAAGTACGAATAAACTGTTTAAAATAGGCAAAGTATATAAAAAAACTCACCCGTTTAGTGCCTAACGTTTTGTCGACTTACTGCTTGGGCGGAGCTTGCAGATTCCCAAAGCGGTGGGCCGTTCGTGTGGGCCTTTTAGGATGTGTTGCGTGTTATCCAAAGCGATGGGCCGCCCGTCTGGGCCTTGAGAAGGTTGCGCTACACTATTGCTTTCCAATTCGGCGGGCCGTGCGTGAGGGCCTTTGAGCTGGTGCCCGTCTGCTTACCCGATTCCAAAAGCGGTGGGCCGTTCGTATGGGCCGATACCTACACAGACAGACGTGGGGAGGTGAGTTCAGGATAAGTTACTTACCTGGCCTGTAACTGTCACACGTCTTCCTTCTATCTATGCCCGTTTTAGAGCTGACCGTCTGAATTCTTGGACCGTGGCTGGCCTTCTGCCTCTTGATGACTCCGTATAGTTTTACTGGATGCAGTAGGAGGGTTGATGTTGCCTGACAGCCCCGTTTGCCGCCGAGTTGCCCTAGCTTCAATTTTTAACCCAACAAATTTCAATTTTTAAAAACTGGATTATCAAAAAAAAAGGCTACACTCGGTCAAATATGCTCTTGAGCGTTTTCAGTGGCTGTCACCTTCTTTTGACCGCGTTTTGTGGAATCACTGCCCTGCTTTTTCAGGGACTTTTGCACTCACACACACTTTTACTTTGATTACTCCGCTTTTTTTTTGGGGGGTAGTATCACCTTTTTTGAAGCACCTTTTTCAATTCACTGCCCTGCCTTTCAGGGACTTTTGCACTCACACACACTTTTACTTTGATTACTCTGCTTTTTTTTTTTTTGTGGGGTAGTATCACCTTTTTTGAAGCCCCTTTTTCAATTCACTGCCCTGCTTTTCAGGGACTTTTGCACACACACACAACTGGCCTAGTATGCTCTGCTTTTTTGGGGTATATTCACCCTCTTTTTAGGCACCTTTATATCGCTTCACTGCCCTGCCTTTCAGGGAGTTTTCCACTTCACTCGCGACTGGCCTAGTATGCTCAGCGTTTTCTTTGGGGGGTATATTAAACCTCTTTTAATGCACCTTTTTTCACTCACTGTCCTGCTACTCAGGGACTTTGAATCACTTTCACTCGCAACTGGCCTAGTATGCTCAGCGATTTTTTTTTTTTTTGGGGTATATTAACCTCTTTTAAAATGCACCTTTTTTCACTCACTGCCCTGCTACTCAGGGACTTTGAATCACTTTCACTCGCAACTGGCCTAGTATGCTCAGCGCTTTTTTTTTTTTTTTGGGTATTTTAAACCTCTTTTAAGGCACCTTTTTTCACCCACTGCTCTGCTTTTTTGGGGTATATTCACCCTCTTTTTAGGCACCTTTATATCGCTTCACTGCCCTGCCTTTCAGGGAGTTTTCCACTTCACTCGCGACTGGCCTAGTATGCTCAGCGTTTTCTTTGGGGGGTATCTTAAACCTCTTTTAATGCACCTTTTTTCACTCACTGCCCTACTACTCAGGGACTTTGAATCACTTTCACTCGCAACTGGCCTAGTATGCTCAGCGATTTTTTTTGGGGGGTTTATTAACCTCTTTTAATGCACCTTTTTTCACTCACTGCCCTGCTACTCAGGGACTTTGAATCACTTTCACTCGCAACTGGCCTAGTATGCTCAGCGATTTTTTTTTTTTTTTGGGTATTTTAAACCTCCTTTAAGGCACCTTTTTTCACTCACTGCTCTGCTTTTTTGGGGTATATTCACCCTCTTTTTAGGCACCTTTCTTCACTCACTGCCCTGGCTTTTCAGGGGCTTTTATTTCGTTACCTTTCAATTTACTGCCCCGCTACTCAGGGACTTTTAATCACTTTCACTACTAAGGCTTTTTATTTACTGGCCACCGGTGGGGACTGTTCGCTTAACAGTCATATCGCACCGGTATTCTAATTGTGGTCCTGGCCACACTCTTTCGGTGAGTCGGAGCGCAAACTGGTCAACGCTCAACTAGTTGTTACGCTTTTCTTGTCTTTCACTGGACTCCTCCCCGGTGAATCACACTTAGGATATGCCGTGTACGGAAGGCTGTAATGCTAATACAAACTCACAAGAAAAAATATGCGTTTTCCTTTAGTTTTTGATATATGTACATGTAAAAGTACAATACCTACGTTACCTTTTTCCGAGTAAAAATGTTACCTTCTTTGGGTGCTTTCCTCCAACACTTTGCTGTTCCTCCGGTGGTTTTCCTTTTCCTGGGCCGTCCTGGAGATGTGCTGGTGCTCGCGGCCGCCGAATTTCCAATAAAAAACCACGAATTTACTGTGGTTTTTCTCCAGCAAACTTACCAAAATCTGTTTTCCCAATGGCTGACTTCTGAATGTCAAAAACCAAATGTAAACAAGCAGCTTCTTACTTGCACTGCCTATTCACAATGGATTTTGGTATGGTGTGTTTGTTTGGTTTCCAATGGGACTTGGCAATTGTTGGTAGACAGGTTTTAAAAAAGCAACATTGTTGGAAAAGACAAAAGATATGAATTTGTGTTGTTGGACGCGTATAGGCAAAAAGACAAACTAATTGCAGCTGGTTATATTACCAAAAAAAATGAAAAATGTTTCAAGATCCGGCTCGAAGGACCATGTTCGAGCGGGGATAAATGAAGCCGGAATTCCTCGTGAATTCCGGAAACGGGGAACCTGTGGGGAGCCGGTTCTTGAAACTCGCGATAATGAAATGGAAAACTTACCAGCTGTGCCTCGCTGTCCAACAACAAACAGATAAGTTAAATATCCAAAGATATGAAGTATATATGTATATATATATATAATAGCCTGTCGCACAGGCCTTTATTGAAAATATAAAAGGACGAAAATGTACAAATGTATTGGCAAACACTCACCTGATGGATCGCTGGTAAAAGAATAAGGGCGAGTCTATCGCTGTTCGTCCCTTTTATAGGCTCCAAGGAACTGATGCCATTTAACGGATCCGTATGATGGAACAAAGTCCAAGAAAGGAAAAAAAACGCAACGAGTGCTTGCAGCGAGTCTTCTACCAGCGACCCCTTCAGGTGAGGTTTGTAGTTGATAATGCAGACGTTAACAGCATGTTTAAAATACGTAAGTCGTTTTGTTCACCAAATTTAAGTAGATAACTCATCAGTTGTTTGCATCAGAGCGATAATTTTTGAGATAGTTATTAAAACTGTTTAAAGGTTGTCAAACGTTGTTTCTCGTTGTATATCCTTTAATTCTAGAGTTAAATTGATAAATAACGTGTACGAATTTGTTTAACGCATTTGTTTTGGTTACTCGACGTCTCCGTTCTCGTGTAGCCTACATATTGCGTTTTTTTTTTTTAATTTGCTTACCGGGCTAAAGGTTAGCATGCTTAAAATACGTAAGTCGTTTTGTTCAACAAATTTAAGTAGATAACTCATCAGTTGTTTGCATCAGAGCGACAATTTTTGAGATAGTTATTAAAACTGTTTAAAGGTTGTCAAACGTTGTTTCTCGTTGTATATCCTTTAATTCTAGAGTTAAATTGATAAATAACGTGTACGAATTTGTTTAACGCATTTGTTTTGGTTACTCGACGTCTCTGTTCTCGTGTAGCCTACATATTGCGTTTTTTTTTTAATTTGCTTACCGGGCTAAAGGTTAGCATGTTTAAAATACGTAAGTCGGTTTGTTCATCAAATTTAAGTAGATAACTCATCAGTTGTTTGCATCAGAGCGATAATTTTTGAGATAGTTATTAAAACTGTTTAAAGGTTGTCAAACGTTGTTTCTCGTTGTATATCCTTTAATTCTAGAGTTAAATTGATAAATAACGCGTACGAATTTGTTTAACGCATTTGTTTTGGTTACTCGACGTCTCTGTTCTCGTGTAGCCTACATATTGCGTTTTTTTTTTTAATTTGCTTACCGGGCTAAAGGTTAGCATGTTTAAAATACGTAAGTCGTTTTGTTCATCAAATTTAAGTAGATAACTCATCAGTTGTTTGCATCAGAGCGATAATTTTTGAGATAGTTATTAAAACTGTTTAAAGGTTGTCAAACGTTGTTTCTCGTTGTATATCCTTTAATTCTAGAGTTAAATTGATAAATAACGTGTACGAATTTGTTTAACGCATTTGTTTTGGTTACTCGACGTCTCTGTTCTCGTGTAGCCTACATATTGCGTTTTTTTTTTAATTTGCTTACCAGGCTAAAGGTTAGCATGTTTAAAATACGTAAGTCGTTTTGTTCATCAAATTTAAGTAGATAACTCATCAGTTGTTTGCATCAGAGCGATAATTTTTGAGATAGTTATTAAAACTGTTTAAAGGTTGTCAAACGTTGTTTCTCGTTGTATATCCTTTAATTCTAGAGTTAAATTGATAAATAACGTGTACGAATTTGTTTAACGCATTTGTTTTGGTTACTCGACGTCTCCGTTCTCGTGTAGCCTACATATTGCGTTTTTTTTTAATTTGCTTACCGGGCTAAAAGTTAGCATGTTTAAAATACGTAAGTCGTTTTGTTCATCATATTTAAGTAGATAACTCATCAGTTGTTTGCATCAGAGCGATAATTTTTGAGATAGTTATTAAAACTGTTTAAAGGTTGTCAAACGTTGTTTCTCGTTGTATATCCTTTAATTCTAGAGTTAAATTGATAAATAACGTGTACGAATTTGTTTAACGCATTTGTTTTGGTTACTCGACGTCTCCGTTCTCGTGTAGCCTACATATTGCGTTTTTTTTTTAATTTGCTTACCGGGCTAAAGGTTAGCATGTTTAAAATACGTAAGTCGTTTTGTTCATCAAATTTAAGTAGATAACTCATCAGTTGTTTGCATCAGAGCGACAATTTTTGAGATAGTTATTAAAACTGTTTAAAGGTTGTCAAACGTTGTTTCTCGTTGTATATCCTTTAATTCTAGAGTTAAATTGATAAATAACGTGTACGAATTTGTTTAACGCATTTGTTTTGGTTACTCGACGTCTCCGTTCTCGTGTAGCCTACATATTGCGTTTTTTTTTTAAATTTGCTTACCGGGCTAAAGGTTAGCATGTTTAAAATACGTAAGTCGTTTTGTTCATCATATTTAAGTAGATAACTCATCAGTTGTTTGCATCAGAGCGATAATTTTTGAGATAGTTATTAAAACTGTTTAAAGGTTGTCAAACGTTGTTTCTCGTTGTATATCCTTTAATTCTAGAGTTAAATTGATAAATAACGTGTACGAATTTGTTTAACGCATTTGTTTTGGTTACTCGACGTCTCCGTTCTCGTGTAGCCTACATAATGCGTTTTTTTTTTAATTTGCTTACCGGGCTAAAGGTTAGCATGTTTAAAATACGTAAGTTGTTTTGTTCATCAAATTTAAGTAGATAACTCATCAGTTGTTTGCATCAGAGCTATAATTTTTGAGATAGTTATTAAAACTGTTTAAAGGTTGTCAAACGTTGTTTCTCGTTGTATATCCTTTAATTCTAGAGTTAAATTGATAAATAACGTGTACGAATTTGTTTAACGCATTTGTTTTGGTTACTCGACGTCTCCGTTCTCGTGTAGCCTACATATTGCGTTTTGTTTTTTAATTTGCTTACCGGGCTAAAGGTTAGCATGTTTAAAATACGTAAGTCGTTTTGTTCATCAAATTTAAGTAGATAACTCATCAGTTGTTTGCATCAGAGCGATAATTTTTGAGATAGTTATTAAAACTGTTTAAAGGTTGTCAAACGTTGTTTCTCGTTGTATATCCTTTAATTCTAGAGTTAAATTGATAAATAACGTGTACGAATTTGTTTAACGCATTTGTTTTGGTTACTCGACGTCTCCGATCTCGTGTAGCCTACATATTGCGTTTTTTTTTAATTTGCTTACCGGGCTAAAGGTTAGCATGTTTAAACTACGTAAGTCGTTTTGTTCATCATATTTAAGTAGATAACTCATCAGTTGTTTGCATCAGAGCGATAATTTTTGAGATAGTTATTAAAACTGTTTAAAGGGTGTCAAACGTTGTTTCTCGTTGTATATCCTTTAATTCTAGAGTTAAATTGATAAATAACGTGTACGAATTTGTTTAACGCATTTGTTTTGGTTACTCGACGTCTCCGTTCTCGTGTAGCCTACATATTGCGTTTTTTTTTTAATTTGCTTACCGGGCTAAAGGTTAGCATGTTTAAAATACGTAAGTCGTTTTGTTCATCATATTTAAGTAGATAACTCATCAGTTGTTTGCATCAGAGCGATAATTTTTGAGATAGTTATTAAAACTGTTTAAAGGTTGTCAAATGTTGTTTCTCGTTGTATATCCTTTAATTCTAGAGTTAAATTGATAAATAACGTGTACGAATTTGTTTAACGCATTTGTTTTGGTTACTCGACGTCTCCGTTCTCGTGTAGCCTACATATTGCGTTTTTTTTTTAATTTGCTTACCGGGCTAAAGGTTAGCATGTTTAAAATACTGTTACGAATATTAGCAAAACTAAGGAGTGCTGCCAGCTCTAAGCCGATCTAAGCAGTGACGTGAATGCACATCAATAATTCAATCATTATGTATCTACATAAACGAATCAATAATTGCGTCTACACATATGTACACATTCCGACGAGCAACATTTACATACAAGGCAGCGAGAGATGAGATGTCACACATCGATGAATTTACAAATACGCTTATGTGTGTGCGGGAGACTGTAAACTACAAACACATGCATATACCTTATCTGAGTTGTCACAAGAGAGAGCAATAATTTGTGCACGTAGTTGTGGCTGGCGATTTTGTAGCCGAAACAACTAGTAACTTCTGGAAATCGAAGAGCCTAGAAGTATGCAGCGTAAACTATAAAAGCGATGCAGGCGAGTAAGAAGTAATTCAGTTTGATTTGAGTTGTCAAGCAGTTGCGATTAAGACGATATCTAGCGAGCAATAGCAGTACTATTTTGAATAGTAGAGTTTCATTGAGCTATCAGTCAGTGTGGTTATTAAGCAAGCTATTCGTTTCACAGTTTGAGTGTATTGTGAAGTACTTTAATAAAGGCCATTTTGCATTATTACAAATTGGAGTTATTTATTCAACAGTTTAGTGATTCGAACTTAGCAGAGGATTGCAAATAAGAGGATTTGCAAATAAAAATTCGTAACAATTGGTGTCAGAAGAGAAATTGTTGAATAAATTCCAGAGGACAACAACGACATGGCAAAGTTCAGTGAATTGAAGATCCAGCAACTAAAGAAGGAGTTGGAGAGCCGTGGATTGAATACAAGCGGCGTTAAACTTGAACTTCAGGCACGGCTACGAGAGGCAATGGAAGCGGAAGGAATTGATGTGGAAAAGTATGACTTTCATCTTGATGGCGAGGAAGTAACAAAAGTTGAAGAGAAAAACGAAACATCGCAGACCGTTACGAGCACAGACTTGAACATGATTTTGGCTGCAATATCTGCTCAAACATCGACAATGTCATCACAACTAGAATCGCAGGAGACACGCATAACATCCAAGATTGAAGCACAAGAAACGCGTATGTCAGAAATGTCGACACAGATTACATCGAAGATTGAAGCACAAGAAACGCGTATGGCTGAAATGTCGGCACAAATTTCGGAACAGGTATCAGCGCAGCTCTTTGTGAAACTGGAAGAGCAGGATGCAAAAATTTTACAACTCGAGGACAAAATTGATGCCGAAATAGAAGCGTTAAAAGGTCGTATGGAGCAGTTACAACTAAACCGCCCAGCAGCTTCAGCGAGTAATCCAAAGGTAAAGACACCATCCTTTGACGGTTCTGTTCCTTTTCAGGTCTTTAAGCTACAGTTTGAGAAGACCGCAGCAGTGAACCAATGGAATGCTGAAGATAAAGTTGCAGCTCTGTTCGTGGCACTGAAAGGGCCTGCCGCGGAAATCTTACAGACCATCCCAGAGTACGAGCGGAACCACTACGAAACATTGATGAGCGCTTTAGAGAGACGTTACGGAAGCGAGCATAGGAAACAGATATTCCAAATTGAGTTGCAAAACCGCTACCAAAAAGCAAATGAAACATTGCAGGAGTTTGCTTCAGATATTGAAAGATTGGCTCATCTTGCAAATGCGGACGCACCCGTGGAATACACTGAAAGGGTAAAAATCCAGAGTTTCATAAATGGCATACGGGACGTGGAAACGAAGCGAGCTACATACGCAAACCCAAAGCTGACATTTTCTGAAACGGTATCACATGCATTGACTCAGGAAACGGCCTCACTATTGAGTAAACCAGCATACAAAGCTCATCGTGTAGAAGTGGAAAGACCAGATTGGGTAGACACTATTTTGGAAGCACTGAAGGGATCACAACAGAAAAATGCCGGAGTTACTAAATGTTTCAAGTGCGGCAACCCAGGTCATATTGCACGACATTGCAATAGCGGTCCCAATAGCTCCAACAATGTGGGTGGTCGTAAACGCAGAGCAGAAGGTGATGAGCAAATATCCAAGACCACAGAATCTACATGAATTGAGAAGTTTTCTTGGGCTGTACCAAATTTTTCCAGCGTAGCCCATAGCCTCCATGAGCTTACAAGAAAAAACAAAGCTTTTGAATGGAAGAAGGAGCAAGAAGTGGCTTTCCAAACATTGAAGGAGCGTTTGTGCATTGCCCCAATGTTAGCATATCCGATTCCAGGAGCAACATTTATTCTAGATACAGATGCAAGTGGATATGCTATAGGAGGCGTTTTATCACAACTGGTCGATGGACAGGAGAAGGTAGTTGCATATTACAGCCGTTCGATTGGAAAACCAGAGAGGAACTACTGTGTTACGCGGAGAGAGCTGTTGGCATTGGTAGAGTGCATTAAACATTTTCACAAATACCTCTACGGCCAGTGATTCCATATCAGGACAGATCACGCAGCATTGAAATGGCTTCTGCAGTTCCGTAATCCGGAAGGACAATTGGCACGGTGGATCGAGCGACTTCAAAGCTATGACTTTTCCATTGAGCATCGAAAAGGTAGTACCCATGGAAATGCCGATGCAATGTCACGAAGGCCATGTAGTTTGGAATGCAAGCACTGTTCAAAGGCCGAGGCTAAAGAAGACATTATAGATGTCCGGCTAATGACTATAACGTGTACGGATGAATGGGACAAGGAACAACTAAGAAAGTGTCAGCTAGAAGATACAGATCTGTCACATGTTATGCAAGGGCTCGAACGAAACGAAAGACCAAGCAGAGAGGATATGTCAGCAGAGAGTCCCATTGCGAAGTCATATTGGGCACAGTGGAACAGTTTGGAATTGATATCCGGTTGCTTGCATCGATTATGGGAGAGTGAGGATGGTCAGTGCAAGAAGAAACTTATAGTTGTTCCCAGAAAGAGGATTCCTGACGTGCTCAGCGAGTTGCACAATGGTCCAAGTGGAGGCCATCTTGGAATCACGAAGACACTCGAGAAAATTAAGCAGAGATTCTATTGGGTTGGTTGCCGTCAGTCGGTCACCGAGTGGATTGCCAATTGCGAGGTATGCAACAGAGCGAAAGGGCCCAAAACCCGAAGTCGTGGCCAGATGAAGCAGTATATTTCAGGTGCACCATTTGAAAGGATCGCCATGGATGTCGCAGGTCCATTTCCTACTAGCAACCGCGGAAACAAATACGTACTGGTGGTTATGGATTATTTCAGTAAATGGCCAGAGGTATACCCAATCCCAAACCAAGAAGCAGAAACAGTAGCAGAAGTGGTTAAAAACGAATGGGTTGCAAGGTATGGTGTACCAATGGAGTTACATTCTGACCAAGGCAGGAATTTTGAATCAGCTGTGTTCCAAGAACTGTGCAAGAAGTTGGGCATTCGAAAAACATGGACAACTGCATTGCATCCTCAGTCCGATGGTATGGTGGAACGTTTCAATAGAACATTGGAGGAGCATTTAAGGAAAGTAGTCGACAAGTACCATAAGGACTGGGATACACACATATCATTATTCTTGATGGCCTACCGATCGGCAGTACATGACACAACGGGCCAAACTCCCGCAAAGGTAATTTTTGGCAATGACCTTCGACTGCCAGCTGATTTGAAGTATGGGATAGATGCCGATGCTGAGAGGAATGTCAAGAAATCCACTGATGTCTTAGAAGAAGAGCTGAGAGAGATACACGATCTGGTAAGGCAACGAGCAAAGATTATGAGTGACAAGATGAAAGCGAGGTACGATAAAGCAATTAATTCGGAAGGGTTTCAGGAAGGAGATTTGGTGCTGCTATACAACCCACAACGAAAAAAAGGTTTGTCCCCGAAATTGCAGTGTAACTGGGAAGGCCCATACAAAGTTGTAAAACGGATCAACGATGTAGTGTACCGCATACAAACCACTACCAAACCACGAACCAAAATGAAAGTGGTTCATTTGGAGAGATTAGCAGCGTTTAGATCGAGAGATTTGTCTGATCGGGACGATCAGACTTAGGTGGAGGGCAGTGTTACGAATATTAGCAAAACTAAGGAGTGCTGCCAGCTCTAAGCCGATCTAAGCAGTGACGTGAATGCACATCAATAATTCAATCATTATGTATCTACATAAACGAATCAATAATTGCGTCTACACATATGTACACATTCCGACGAGCAACATTTACATACAAGGCAGCGAGAGATGAGATGTCACACACCGATGAATTTACTTATACGCTTATGTGTGTGCGGGAGACTGTAAACTACAAACACATGCATATACCTTATCTGAGTTGTCACAAGAGAGAGCAATAATTTGTGCACGTAGTTGTGGCTGGCGATTTTGTAGCCGAAACAACTAGTAACTTCTGGAAATCGAAGAGCCTAGAAGTATGCAGCGTAAACTATAAAAGCGATGCAGGCGAGTAAGAAGTAATTCAGTTTGATTTGAGTTGTCAAGCAGTTGCGATTAAGACGATATCTAGCGAGCAATAGCAGTACTATTTTGAATAGTAGAGTTTCATTGAGCTATCAGTCAGTGTGGTTATTAAGCAAGCTATTCGTTGCACAGTTTGAGTGTATTGTGAAGTACTTTAATAAAGGCCATTTTGCATTATTACAAATTGGAGTTATTTATTCAACAGTTTAGTGATTCGAACTTAGCAGAGGATTGCAAATAAGAGGATTTGCAAATAAAAATTCGTAACAATTGGTGTCAGAAGAGAAATTGTTGAATAAATTCCAGAGGACAACAACGACATGGCAAAGTTCAGTGAATTGAAGATCCAGCAACTAAAGAAGGAGTTGGAGAGCCGTGGATTGAATACAAGCGGCGTTAAACTTGAACTTCAGGCACGGCTACGAGAGGCAATGGAAGCGGAAGGAATTGATGTGGAAAAGTATTACTTTCATCTTGATGGCGAGGAAGTAACAAAAGTTGAAGAGAAAAACGAAACATCGCAGACCGTTACGAGCACAGACTTGAACATGATTTTGGCTGCAATATCTGCTCAAACATCGACAATGTCATCACAACTAGAATCGCAGGAGACACGCATAACATCCAAGATTGAAGCACAAGAAACGCGTATGTCAGAAATGTCGACACAGATTACATCGAAGATTGAAGCACAAGAAACGCGTATGGCTGAAATGTCGGCACAAATTTCGGAACAGGTATCAGCGCAGCTCTTTGTGAAACTGGAAGAGCAGGATGCAAAAATTTTACAACTCGAGGACAAAATTGATGCCGAAATAGAAGCGTTAAAAGGTCGTATGGAGCAGTTACAACTAAACCGCCCAGCTGCTTCAGCGAGTAATCCAAAGGTAAAGACACCATCCTTTGACGGTTCTGTTCCTTTTCAGGTCTTTAAGCTACAGTTTGAGAAGACCGCAGCAGTGAACCAATGGAAAGCTGAAGATAAAGTTGCAGCTCTGTTCGTGGCACTGAAAGGGCCTGCCGCGGAAATCTTACAGACCATCCCAGAGTACGAGCGGAACCACTACGAAACATTGATGAGCGCTTTAGAGAGACGTTACGGAAGCGAGCATAGGAAACAGATATTCCAAATTGAGTTGCAAAACCGCTACCAAAAAGCAAATGAAACATTGCAGGAGTTTGCTTCAGATATTGAAAGATTGGCTCATCTTGCAAATGCGGACGCACCCGTGGAATACACTGAAAGGGTAAAAATCCAGAGTTTCATAAATGGCATACGGGACGTGGAAACGAAGCGAGCTACATACGCAAACCCAAAGCTGACATTTTCTGAAACGGTATCACATGCATTGACTCAGGAAACGGCCTCACTATTGAGTAAACCAGCATACAAAGCTCATCGTGTAGAAGTGGAAAGACCAGATTGGGTAGACACTATTTTGGAAGCACTGAAGGGATCACAACAGAAAAATGCCGGAGTTACTAAATGTTTCAAGTGCGGCAACCCAGGTCATATTGCACGACATTGCAATAGCGGTCCCAATAGCTCCAACAATGTGGGTGGTCGTAAACGCAGAGCAGAAGGTGATGAGCAAATATCCAAGACCACAGAATCTACATGAATTGAGAAGTTTTCTTGGGCTGTACCAAATTTTTCCAGCGTAGCCCATAGCCTCCATGAGCTTACAAGAAAAAACAAAGCTTTTGAATGGAAGAAGGAGCAAGAAGTGGCTTTCCAAACATTGAAGGAGCGTTTGTGCATTGCCCCAATGTTAGCATATCCGATTCCAGGAGCAACATTTATTCTAGATACAGATGCAAGTGGATATGCTATAGGAGGCGTTTTATCACAACTGGTCGATGGACAGGAGAAGGTAGTTGCAGATTACAGCCGTTCGATTGGAAAACCAGAGAGGAACTACTGTGTTACGCGGAGAGAGCTGTTGGCATTGGTAGAGTGCATTAAACATTTTCACAAATACCTCTACGGCCAGTGATTCCATATCAGGACAGATCACGCAGCATTGAAATGGCTTCTGCAGTTCCGTAATCCGGAAGGACAATTGGCACGGTGGATCGAGCGACTTCAAAGCTATGACTTTTCCATTGAGCATCGAAAAGGTAGTACCCATGGAAATGCCGATGCAATGTCACGAAGGCCATGTAGTTTGGAATGCAAGCACTGTTCAAAGGCCGAGGCTAAAGAAGACATTATAGATGTCAGGCTAATGACTATAACGTGTACGGATGAATGGGACAAGGAACAACTAAGAAAGTGTCAGCTAGAAGATACAGATCTGTCACATGTTATGCAAGGGATCGAACGAAACGAAAGACCAAGCAGAGAGGATATGTCAGCAGAGAGTCCCATTGCGAAGTCATATTGGGCACAGTGGAACAGTTTGGAATTGATATCCGGTTGCTTGCATCGATTATGGGAGAGTGAGGATGGTCAGTGCAAGAAGAAACTTATAGTTGTTTCCAGAAAGAGGATTCCTGACGTGCTCAGCGAGTTGCACAATGGTCCAAGTGGAGGCCATCTTGGAATCACGAAGACACTCGAGAAAATTAAGCAGAGATTCTATTGGGTTGGTTGCCGTCAGTCGGTCACCGAGTGGATTGCCAATTGCGAGGTATGCAACAGAGCGAAAGGGCCCAAAACCCGAAGTCGTGGCCAGATGAAGCAGTATATTTCAGGTGCACCATTTGAAAGGATCGCCATGGATGTCGCAGGTCCATTTCCTACTAGCAACCGCGGAAACAAATACGTACTGGTGGTTATGGATTATTTCAGTAAATGGCCAGAGGTATACCCAATCCCAAACCAAGAAGCAGAAACAGTAGCAGAAGTGGTTAAAAACGAATGGGTTGCAAGGTATGGTGTACCAATGGAGTTACATTCTGACCAAGGCAGGAATTTTGAATCAGCTGTGTTCCAAGAACTGTGCAAGAAGTTGGGCACTCGAAAAACACGGACAACTGCATTGCATCCTCAGTCCGATGGTATGGTGGAACGTTTCAATAGAACATTGGAGGAGCATCTAAGGAAAGTAGTCGACAAGTACCATAAGGACTGGGATACACACATATCATTATTCTTGATGGCCTACCGATCGGCAGTACATGACACAACGGGCCAAACTCCCGCAAAGGTAATTTTTGGCAATGACCTTCGACTGCCAGCTGATTTGAAGTATGGGATAGATGCCGATGCGGAGAGGAATGTCAAGAAATCCACTGATGTCTTAGAAGAAGAGCTGAGAGAGATACACGATCTGGTAAGGCAACGAGCAAAGATTATGAGTGACAAGATGAAAGCGAGGTACGATAAAGCAATTAATTCGGAAGGGTTTCAGGAAGGAGATTTGGTGCTGCTATACAACCCACAACGAAAAAAAGGTTTGTCCCCGAAATTGCAGTGTAACTGGGAAGGCCCATACAAAGTTGTAAAACGGATCAACGATGTAGTGTACCGCATACAAACCACTACCAAACCACGAACCAAAATGAAAGTGGTTCATTTGGAGAGATTAGCAGCGTTTAGATCGAGAGATTTGTCTGATCGGGACGATCAGACTTAGGTGGAGGGCAGTGTTACGAATATTAGCAAAACTAAGGAGTGCTGCCAGCTCTAAGCCGATCTAAGCAGTGACGTGAATGCACATCAATAATTCAATCATTATGTATCTACATAAACGAATCAATAATTGCGTCTACACATATGTACACATTCCGACGAGCAACATTTACATACAAGGCAGCGAGAGATGAGATGTCACACACCGATGAATTTACTTATACGCTTATGTGTGTGCGGGAGACTGTAAACTACAAACACATGCATATACCTTATCTGAGTTGTCACAAGAGAGAGCAATAATTTGTGCACGTAGTTGTGGCTGGCGATTTTGTAGCCGAAACAACTAGTAACTTCTGGAAATCGAAGAGCCTAGAAGTATGCAGCGTAAACTATAAAAGCGATGCAGGCGAGTAAGAAGTAATTCAGTTTGATTTGAGTTGTCAAGCAGTTGCGATTAAGACGATATCTAGCGAGCAATAGCAGTACTATTTTGAATAGTAGAGTTTCATTGAGCTATCAGTCAGTGTGGTTATTAAGCAAGCTATTCGTTGCACAGTTTGAGTGTATTGTGAAGTACTTTAATAAAGGCCATTTTGCATTATTACAAATTGGAATTATTTATTCAACAGTTTAGTGATTCGAACTTAGCAGAGGATTGCAAATAAGAGGATTTGCAAACAAAAATTCGTAACAATACGTAAGTCGTTTTGTTCATCAAATTTAAGTAGATAACTCATCAATTGTCTGCATCAGAGCGATAATTTTTGAGATAGTTATTAAAACTGTTTAAAGGTTGTCAAACGTTGTTTCTCGTTGTATATCCTTTAATTCTGGAGTTAAATTGATAAATAACGTGTACGAATTTGTTTAACGCATTTGTTTTGGTTACTCGACGTCTCCGTTCTCGTGTAGCCTACATATTGCGTTTTTTTTTTTAATTTGCTTACCGGGCTAAAGGTTAGCATGCTTAAAATACGTAAGTCGTTTTGTTCATCAAATTTAAGTAGATAACTCATCAGTTGTTTGCATCAGAGCGATAATTTTTGAGATAGTTATTAAAACTGTTTAAAGGTTGTCAAACGTTGTTTCTCGTTGTATGTCCTTTAATTCTAGAGTTAAATTGATAAATAACGTGTACGAATTTGTTTAACGCATTTGTTTTGGTTACTCGACGTCTCCGTTCTCGTGTAGCCTACATATTGCGTTTTTTTTTAATTTGCTTACCGGGCTAAAGGTTAGCATGTTTAAAATATGTAAGTCGTTTTGTTCATCAAATTTAAGTAGATAACTCATCAGTTGTTTGCATCAGAGCGATAATTTTTGAGATAGTTATTAAAACTGTTTAAAGGTTGTCAAACGTTGTTTCTCGTTGTATATCCTTTAATTCTAGAGTTAAATTGATAAATAACGTGTACGAATTTGTTTAACGCATTTGTTTTGGTTACTCGACATCTCCGTTCTCGTGTTGCCTACATATTGCGTTTTTTTTTTAATTTGCTTACCGGGCTAAAGGTTAGCATGCTTAAAATACGTAAGTCGTTTTGTTCAACAAATTTGAGTAGATAACTCATCAGTTGTTTGCATCAGAGCGACAATTTTTGAGATAGCTATTAAAACTGTTTAAAGGTTGTCAAACGTTGTTTCTCGTTGTATATCCTTTAATTCTAGAGTTAAATTGATAAATAATGTGTACGAATTTGTTTAACGCATTTGTTTTGGTTACTCGACGTCTCCGTTCTCGTGTAGCCTACATATTGCTTTTTTTTTTTTAATTTGCTTACCGGGCTAAAGGTTAGCATGTTTAAAATACGTAAGTCGTTTTGTTCATCATATTTAAGTAGATAACTCATCAGTTGTTTGCATCAGAGCGATAATTTTTGAGATAGTTATTAAAACTGTTTAAAGGTTGTCAAACGTTGTTTCTCGTTGTATATCCTTTAATTCTAGAGTTAAATTGATAAATAACGTGTACGAATTTGTTTAACGCATTTGTTTTGGTTACTCGACGTCTCCGTTCTCGTGTAGCCTACATATTGCGTTTTTTTTTTAATTTGCTTACCGGGCTAAAGGTTAGCATGTTTAAAATACGTAAGTCGTTTTGTTCATCAAATTTAAGTAGATAACTCATCAGTTGTTTGCATCAGAGCGACAATTTTTGAGATAGTTATTAAAACTGTTTAAAGGTTGTCAAACGTTGTTTCTCGTTGTATATCCTTTAATTCTAGAGTTAAATTGATAAATAACGTGTACGAATTTGTTTAACGCATTTGTTTTGGTTACTCGACGTCTCCGTTCTCGTGTAGCCTACATATTGCGTTTTTTTTTTAATTTGCTTAGCGGGCTAAAGGTTAGCATGTTTAAAATACGTAAGTCGTTTTGTTCATCATATTTAAGTAGATAACTCATCAGTTGTTTGCATCAGAGCGATAATTTTTGAGATAGTTATTAAAACTGTTTAAAGGTTGTCAAACGTTGTTTCTCGTTGTATATCCTTTAATTCTATAGTTAAATTGATAAATAACGTGTACGAATTTGTTTAACGCATTTGTTTTGGTTACTCGACGTCTCCGTTCTCGTGTAGCCTACATATTGCGTTTTTTTTTTAATTTGCTTACCGGGCTAAAGGTTAGCATGTTTAAAATACGTAAGTCGTTTTGTTCATCAAATTTAAGTAGATAACTCATCAGTTGTTTGCATCAGAGCGACAATTTTTGAGATAGTTATTAAAACTGTTTAAAGGTTGTCAAACGTTGTTTCTCGTTGTATATCCTTTAATTCTAGAGTTAAATTGATAAATAACGTGTACGAATTTGTTTAGCGCATTTGTTTTGGTTACTCGACGTCTCCGTTCTCGTGTAGCCTACATATTGCGTTTTTTTTTTTAATTTGCTTACCGGGCTAAAGGTTAGCATGTTTAAAATACGTAAGTCGTTTTGTTCATCATATTTAAGTAGATAACTCATCAGTTGTTTGCATCAGAGCGATAATTTTTGAGATAGTAATTAAAACTGTTTAAAGGTTGTCAAACGTTGTTTCTCGTTGTATATCCTTTAATTCTAGAGTTAAATTGATAAATAACGTGTACGAATTTGTTTAACGCATTTGTTTTGGTTACTCGACGTCTCCCTTCTCGTGTAGCCTACATATTGCGTTTTTTTTTTAATTTGCTTACCGGGCTAAAGGTTAGCATGTATAAAATACGTAAGTCGTTTTGTTCATCAAATTTAAGTAGATAACTCATCAGTTGTTTGCATCAGAGCGACAATTTTTGAGATAGTTATTAAAACTGTTTAAAGGTTGTCAAACGTTGTTTCTCGTTGTATATCCTTTAATTCTAGAGTTAAATTGATAAATAACGTGTACGAATTTGGTTAACGCATTTGTTTTAGTTACTCGACGTCTCCGTTCTCGTGTAGCCTACATATTGCGTTTTTTTTTAGTTTGCTTACCGGGCTAAAGGGTAGCATGTTTAAAATACGTAAGTCGTTTTGTTCAACAAATTGTAGATAACTCATCAGTTGTTTGCATCAGAGCGACAATTTTTGAGATAGTTATTAAAACTGTTTAAAGGTTGTCAAACGTTGTTTCTCGCTGTATATCCTTTAATTCTAGAGTTAAATTGATAAATAACGTGTACGAATTTGTTTAACGCATTTGTTTTGGTTACTCGACGTCTCCGTTCTCGTGTAGCCTACATATTGCGTTTTTTTTTTAGTTTGCTTACCGGGCTAAAGGTTAGCATGTTTAAAATACATAAGTCGTTTTGTTCATCATATTTAAGTAGATAACTCATCAGTTGTTTGCATCAGAGCGATAATTTTTGAGATAGTTATTAAAACTGTTTAAAGGTTGTCAAACGTTGTTTCTCGTTGTATATCCTTTAATTCTAGAGTTAAATTGATAAATAACGTGTACGAATTTGTTTAACGCATTTGTTTTGGTTACTCGACGTCTCCGTTCTCGTGTAGCCTACATATTGCGTTTTTTTTTTAATTTGCTTACCGGGCTAAAGGTTAGCATGTTTAAAATACGTAAGTCGTTTTGTTCAACAAATTTAAGTAGATAACTCATCAGTTGTTTGCATCAGAGCGACAATTTTTGAGATAGTTATTAAAACTGTTTAAAGGTTGTCAAACGTTGTTTCTCGTTGTATATCCTTTAATTCTAGAGTTAAATTGATAAATAACGTGTACGAATTTGTTTAACGCATTTGTTTTGGTTACTCGACGTCTCCGTTCTCGTGTAGCCTACATATTGCGTTTTTTTTTAAATTTGCTTACCGGGCTAAAGGTTAGCATGTTTAAAATACGTAAGTCGTTTTGTTCAACAAATTTGAGTGGATAACTCATCAGTTGTTTGCATCAGAGCGACAATTTTTGAGATAGTTATTAAAACTGTTTAAAGGTTGTCAAACATTGTTTCTCGTTGTATATCCTTTAATTCTAGAGTTAAATTGATAAATAACGTGTACGAATTTGTTTAACGCATTTGTTTTGGTTACTCGACGTCTCCGTTCTCGTGTAGCCTACATATTGCGTTTTTTTTTTAATTTGCTTACCGGGCTAAAGGTTAGCATGTTTAAAATACGTAAGTCGTTTTGTTCAACAAATTTAAGTAGATAACTCATCAGTTGTTTGCATCAGAGCGACAATTTTTGAGATAGTTATTAAAACTGTTTAAAGGTTGTCAAACGTTGTTTCTCGTTGTATATCCTTTAATTCTAGAGTTAAATTGATAAATAACGTGTACGAATTTGTTTAACGCATTTGTTTTGGTTACTCGACGTCTCCGTTCTCGTGTAGCCTACATATTGCGTTTTTTTTTTAATTTGCTTACCGGGCTAAAGGTTAGCATGTTTAAAATACGTAAGTCGTTTTGTTCATCAAATTTAAGTAGATAACTCATCAGTTGTTTGCATCAGAGCGACAATTTTTGAGATAGTTATTAAAACTGTTTAAAGGTTGTCAAACGTTGTTTCTCGTTGTATATCCTTTAATTCTAGAGTTAAATTGATAAATAACGTGTACGAATTTGTTTAACGCATTTGTTTTGGTTACTCGACGTCTCCGTTCTCGTGTAGCCTACATATTGCGTTTTTTTTTTAATTTGCTTACCGGGCTAAAGGTTAGCATGTTTAAAATACGTAAGTCGTTTTGTTCATCATATTTAAGTAGATAACTTATCAGTTGTTTGCATCAGAGCGATAATTTTTGAGATAGTTATTTAAACTGTTTAAAGGTTGTCAAACGTTGTTTCTCGTTGTATATCCTTTAATTCTAGAGTTAAATTGATAAATAACGTGTACGAATTTGTTTAACGCATTTGTTTTGGTTACTCGACGTCTCCGTTCTCGTGTAGCCTACATATTGCGTTTTTTTTTTAATTTGCTTACCGGGCTAAAGGTTAGCATGTTTAAAATACGCAAGTCGTTTTGTTCATCATATTTAAGTAGATAACTCATCAGTTGTTTGCATCAGAGCGATAATTTTTGAGATAGTTATTAAAACTGTTTAAAGGTTGTCAAACGTTGTTTCTCGTTGTATATCCTTTAATTCTAGAGTTAAATTGATAAATAACGTGTACGAATTTGTTTAACGCATTTGTTTTGGTTACTCGACGTCTCCGTTCTCGTGTAGCCTACATATTGCGTTTTTTTTTAATTTGCTTACCGGGCTAAAGGTTAGCATGCTTAAAATACGTAAGTCGTTTTGTTCAACAAATTTAAGTAGATAACTCATCAGTTGTTTGCATCAGAGCGATAATTTTTGAGATAGTTATTAAAACTGTTTAAAGGTTGTCAAACGTTGTTTCTCGTTGTATATCCTTTAATTCTAGAGTTAAATTGATAAATAACGTGTACGAATTTGTTTAACGCATTTGTTTTGGTTACTCGACGTCTCCGTTCTCGTGTAGCCTACATATTGCGTTTTTTTTTTAATTTGCTTACCGGGCTAAAGGTTAGCATGTTTAAAATACGTAAGCCGTTTTGTTCAACAAATTTGAGTAGATAACTCATCAGTTGTTTGCATCAGAGCGACAATTTTTGAGATAGTTATTAAAACTGTTTAAAGGTTGTCAAACGTTGTTTCTCGTTGTATATTCTTTAATTCTAGAGTTAAATTGATAAATAACGTGTACGAATTTGTTTAACGCATTTGTTTTGGTTACTCGACGTGTCCGTTCTCGTGTAGCCTACATATTGCGTTTTTTTTTTAATTTGCTTACCGGGCTAAAGGTTAGCATGTTTAAAATACGTAAGTCGTTTTGTTCAACAAATTTGAGTAGATAACTCATCAGTTGTTTGCATCAGAGCGACAATTTTTGAGATAGTTATTAAAACTGTTTAAAGGTTGTCAAACGTTGTTTCTCGTTGTATATCCTTTAATTCTAGAGTTAAGTTGATAAATAACGTGTACGAATTTGTTTAACGCATTTGTTTTGGTTACTCGACGTCTCCGTTCTCGTGTAGCCTACATATTGCGTTTTTTTTTTAATTTGCTTACCGGGCTAAAGGTTAGCATGTTTAAAATACGTAAGTCGTTTTGTTCATCAAATTTAAGTAGATAACTCATCAGTTGTTTGCATCAGAGCGATAATTTTTGAGATAGTTATTAAAACTGTTTAAAGGTTGTCAAACGTTGTTTCTCGTTGTATATCCTTTAATTCTAGAGTTAAATTGATAAATAACGTGTACGAATTTGTTTAACGCATTTGTTTTGGTTACTCGACGTCTCCGTTCTCGTGTAGCCCACATATTGCGTTTTTTTTTTAATTTGCTTACCGGGCTAAAGGTTAGCATGTTTAAAATACGTAAGTCGTTTTGTTCATCATATTTAAGTAGATAACTCATCAGTTGTTTGCATCAGAGCGATAATTTTTGAGATAGTTATTAAAACTGTTTAAAGGTTGTCAAACGTTGTTTCTCGTTGTATATCCTTTAATTCTAGGGTTAAATTGATAAATAACGTGTACGAATTTGTTTAACGCATTTGTTTTGGTTACTCGACGTCTCCGTTCTCGTGTAGCCTACATATTGCGTTTTTTTTTAATTTGCTTACCGGGCTAAAGGTTAGCATGCTTAAAATACGTAAGTCGTTTTGTTCATCAAATTTATGTAGATAACTCATCAGTTGTTTGCATCAGAGCGATAATTTTTGAGATAGTTATTAAAACTGTTTAAAGGTTGTCAAACGTTGTTTCTCGTTGTATATCCTTTAATTCTAGAGTTAAATTTATAAATAACGTGTACGAATTTGTTTAACGCATTTGTTTTGGTTACTCGACGTCTCCGTTCTCGTGTAGCCTACATATTGCGTTTTTTTTTTAATTTGCTTACCGGGCTAAAGGTTAGCATGTTTAAAATACGTAAGTCGTTTTGTTCATCAAATTTAAGTAGATAACTCATCAGTTGTTTGCATCAGAGCGATAATTTTTGAGATAGTTATTAAAACTGTTTAAAGGTTGTCAAACGTTGTTTCTCGTTGTATATCCTTTAATTCTAGAGTTAAATTGATAAATAACGTGTACGAATTTGTTTAACCCATTTGTTTTGGTTACTCGACGTCTCCGTTCTCGTGTAGCCTACATATTGCGTTTTTTTTTTAATTTGCTTACCGGGCTAAAGGTTAGCATGTTTAAAATACGTAAGTCGTTTTGTTCATCAAATGTAAGTAGATAACTCATCAGTTGTTTGCATCAGAGCGATAATTTTTGAGATAGTTATTAAAACTGTTTAAAGGTTGTCAAACGTTGTTTCTCGTTGTATATCCTTTAATTCTAGAGTTAAATTGATAAATAACGTGTACGAATTTGTTTAACGCATTTGTTTTGGTTACTCGACGTCTCCGTTATCGTGTAGCCTACATATTGCGTTTTTTTTTTTAATTTGCTTACCGGGCTAAAGGTTAGCATGTTTAAAATACGTAAGTCGTTTTGTTCAACAAATTTAAGTAGATAACTCATCAGTTGTTTGCATCAGAGCGATAATTTTTGAGATAGTTATTAAAACTGTTTAAAGGTTGTCAAACGTTGTTTCTCGTTGTATATCCTTTAATTCTAGAGTTAAATTGATAAATAACATGTACGAATTTGTTTAACGCATTTGTTTTGGTTACTCGACGTCTCCGTTCTCGTGTAGCCTACATATTGCGTTTTTTTTTTAATTTGCTTACCGGGCTAAAGGTTAGCATGTTTAAAATACGTAAGTCGTTTTGTTCAACAAATTTAAGTAGATAACTCATCAGTTGTTTGCATCAGAGCGATAATTTTTGAGATAGTTATTAAAACTGTTTAAAGGTTGTCAAACGTTGTTTCTCGTTGTATATCCTTTAATTCTAGAGTTAAATTGATAAATAACGTGTACGAATTTGTTTAACGCATTTGTTTTGGTTACTCGACGTCTCCGTTCTCGTGTAGCCTACATATTGCGTTTTTTTTTTTAATTTGCTTACCGGGCTAAGGGTTAGCATGTTTAAAATACGTAAGTCGTTTTGTTCATCATATTTAAGTAGATAACTCATCAGTTGTTTGCATCAGAGCGATAATTTTTGAGATAGTTATTAAAACTGTTTAAAGGTTGTCAAACGTTGTTTCTCGTTGTATATCCTTTAATTCTAGAGTTAAATTGATAAATAACGTGTACGAATTTGTTTAACGCATTTGTTTTGGTTACTCGACGTCTCCGTTCTCGTGTAGCCTACATATTGCGTTTTTTTTTTAATTTGCTTACCGGGCTAAAGGTTTGCATGTTTAAAATACGTAAGTCGTTTTGTTCATCAAATTTAAGTAGATAACTCATCAGTTGTTTGCATCAGAGCGATAATTTTTGAGATAGTTATTAAAACTGTTTAAAGGTTGTCAAACGTTGTTTCTCGTTGTATATCCTTTAATTCTAGAGTTAAATTGATAAATAACGTCTACGAATTTGTTTAACGCATTTGTTTTGGTTACTCGACGTCTCTGTTCTCGTGTAGCCTACATATTGCGTTTTTTTTTAATTTGCTTACCGGGCTAAAGGTTAGCATGTTTAAAATACGTAAGTCGTTTTGTTCATCAAATTTAAGTAGATAACTCATCAGTTGTTTGCATCAGAGCGATAATTTTTGAGATAGTTATTAAAACTGTTT
Source organism: Eurosta solidaginis (assembly GCF_040869045.1). Lineage (NCBI taxonomy): Eukaryota > Metazoa > Arthropoda > Insecta > Diptera > Tephritidae > Eurosta > Eurosta solidaginis. The sequence continues at coordinate 117,662 of NW_027137032.1, read as the reverse complement.
AAAGGTTGTCAAACGTTGTTTCTCGTTGTATATCCTTTAATTCTAGAGTTAAATTGATAAATAACGTGTACGAATTTGTTTAGCGCATTTGTTTTGGTTACTCGACGTCTCCGTTCTCGTGTAGCCTACATATTGCGTTTTTTTTTTTAATTTGCTTACCGGGCTAAAGGTTAGCATGCTTAAAATACGTAAGTCGTTTTGTTCAACAAATTTGAGTAGATAACTCATCAGTTGTTTGCATCAGAGCGATAATTTTTGAGATAGTTATTAAAACTGTTTAAAGGTTGTCAAACGTTGTTTCTCGTTGTATATCCTTTAATTCTAGAGTTAAATTGATAAATAACGTGTACGAATTTGTTTAACGCATTTGTTTTAGTTACTTGACGTCTCCGTTCTCGTGTAGCCTACATATTGCGTTTTTTTTTTTAATTTGCTTACCGGGCTAAAGGTTAGCATGTTTAAAATACGTAAGTCGTTTTGTTCATCAAATTTAAGTAGATAACTCATCAGTTGTTTGCATCAGAGCGACAATTTTTGAGATAGTTATTAAAACTGTTTAAAGGTTGTCAAACGTTGTTTCTCGTTGTATATCCTTTAATTCTAGAGTTAAATTGATAAATAACGTGTACGAATTTGTTTAACGCATTTGTTTTGGTTACTCGACGTCTCCGTTCTCGTGTAGCCTACATATTGCGTTTTTTTTTAAATTTGCTTACCGGGCTAAAGGTTAGCATGTTTAAAATACGTAAGTCGTTTTGTTCAACAAATTTGAGTAGATAACTCATCAGTTGTTTGCATCAGAGCGATAATTTTTGAGATAGTTATTAAAACTGTTTAAAGGTTGTCAAACGTTGTTTCTCGTTGTATATCCTTTAATTCTAGAGTTAAATTGATAAATAACGTGTACGAATTTGTTTAACGCATTTGTTTTAGTTACTCGACGTCTCCGTTCTCGTGTAGCCTACATATTGCGTTTTTTTTTTAATTTGCTTACCGGGCTAAAGGTTAGCATGTTTAAAATACGTAAGTCGTTTTGTTCATCATATTTAAGTAGATAACTCATCAGTTGTTTGCATCAGAGCGATAATTTTTGAGATAGTTATTAAAACTGTTTAAAGGTTGTCAAACGTTGTTTCTCGTTGTATATCCTTTAATTCTAGAGTTAAATTGATAAATAACGTGTACGAATTTGTTTAACGCATTTGTTTTGGTTACTCGACGTCTCCGTTCTCGTGTAGCCTACATATTGCGTTTTTTTTTAATTTGCTTACCGGGCTAAAGGTTAGCATGTTTAAAATACGTAAGTCGTTTTATTCATCAAATTTAAGTAGATAACTCATCAGTTGTTTGCATCAGAGCGATAATTTTTGAGATAGTTATTAAAACTGTTTAAAGGTTGTCAAACGTTGTTTCTCGTTGTATATCCTTTAATTCTAGAGTTAAATTGATAAATAACGTGTACGAATTTGTTTAACGCATTTGTTTTTGGTTACTCGACGTCTCCTTCTCGTGTAGCCTACATATTGCGTTTTTTTTTTTAATTTGCTTACCGGGCTAAAGGTTAGCATGTTTAAAATACGTAAGTCGTTTTGTTCAACAAATTTAAGTAGATAACTCATCAGTTGTTTGCATCAGAGCGACAATTTTTGAGATAGTTATTAAAACTGTTTAAAGGTTGTCAAACGTTGTTTCTCGTTGTATATCCTTTAATTCTAGAGTTAAATTGATAAATAACGTGTACGAATTTGTTTAACGCATTTGTTTTGGTTACTCGACGTCTCCGTTCTCGTGTAGCCTACATATTGCGTTTTTTTTTTTAATTTGCTTACCGGGCTAAAGGTTAGCATGTTTAAAATACGTAAGTCGTTTTGTTCATCATATTTAAATAGATAACTCATCAGTTGTTTGCATCAGAGCGATAATTTTTGAGATAGTTATTAAAACTGTTTAAAGGTTGTCAAACGTTGTTTCTCGTTGTATATCCTTTAATTCTAGAGTTAAATTGATAAATAACGTGTACGAATTTGTTTAACGCATTTGTTTTGGTTACTCGACGTCTCCGTTCTCGTGTAGCCTACATATTGCGTTTTTTTTTTTAATTTGCTTACCGGGCTAAAGGTTAGCATGTTTAAAATACGTAAGTCGTTTTGTTCATCATATTTATGTAGATAACTCATCAGTTGTTTGCATCAGAGCGATAATTTTTGAGATAGTTATTAAAACTGTTTAAAGGTTGTCAAACGTTGTTTCTCGTTGTATATCCTTTAATTCTAGACTTAAATTGATAAATAACGTGTACGAATTTGCTTAACGCATTTGTTTTGGTTACTCGACGTCTCCGTTCTCGTATAGCCTACATATTGCGTTTTTTTTTTAATTTGCTTACCGGGCTAAAGGTTAGCATGTTTAAAATACGTAAGTCGTTTTGTTCAACAAATTTGAGTAGATAACTCATCAGTTGTTTGCATCAGAGCGATAATTTTTGAGATAGTTATTAAAACTGTTTAAAGGATGTCAAACGTTGTTTCTCGTTGTATATCCTTTAATTCTAGAGTTAAATTGATAAATAACGTGTACGAATTTGTTTAACGCATTTGTTTTGGTTACTCGACGTCTCCGTTCTCGTGTAACCTACATATTGCGTTTTTTTTTTAATTTGCTTACCGGGCTAAAGGTTAGCATGTTTAAAATACGTAAGTCGTTTTGTTCATCATATTTAAGTAGATAACTCATCAGTTGTTTGCATCAGAGCGATAATTTTTGAGATAGTTATTAAAACTGTTTAAAGGTTGTCAAACGTTGTTTCTCGTTGTATATCCTTTAATTCTAGAGTTAAATTGATAAATAACGTGTACGAATTTGTTTAACGCATTTGTTTTGGTTACTCGACGTCTCCGTTCTCGTGTAGCCTACATATTGCGTTTTTTTTTAATTTGCTTACCGGGCTAAAGGTTAGCATGTTTAAAATACGTAAGTCGTTTTGTTCATCATATTTAAGTAGATAACTCATCAGTTGTTTGCATCAGAGCGATAATTTTTGAGATAGTTATTAAAACTGTTTGAAGGTTGTCAAACGTTGTTTTTCGTTGTATATCCTTTAATTCTAGAGTTAAATTGATAAATAACGTGTACGAATTTGTTTAACGCATTTGTTTTGGTTACTCGACGTCTGCGTTCTCGTGTAGCCTACATATTGCGTTTTTTTTTTAATTTGCTTACCGGGCTAAAGGTTAGCATGTTTAAAATACGTAAGTCGTTTTGTTCATCAAATTTAAGTAGATAACTCATCAGTTGTTTGCATCAGAGCGATAATTTTTGAGATAGTTATTAAAACTGTTTAAAGGTTGTCAAACGTTGTTTCTCGTTGTATATCCTTTAATTCTAGAGTTAAATTGATAAATAACGTGTACGAATTTGTTTAACGCATTTGTTTGGTTACTCGACGTCTCCGTTCTCGTGTAGCCTACATATTGCGTTTTTTTTTAAATTTGCTAACCGGGCTAAAGGTTAGCATGTTTAAAATACGTCAGTCGTTTTGTTCATCATATTTAAGTAGATAACTCATCAGTTGTTTGCATCAGAGCGATAATTTTTGAGATAGTTATTAAAACTGTTTAAAGGTTGTCAAACGTTGTTTCTCGTTGTATATCCTTTAATTCTAGAGTTAAATTGATAAATAACGTGTACGAATTTGTTTAACGCATTTGTTTTGGTTACTCGACGTCTCCGTTCTCGTGTAGCCTACATATTGCGTTTTTTTTTTAATTTGCTTACCGGGCTAAAGGTTAGCATGTTTAAAATACGTAAGTCGTTTTGTTCATCAAATTTAAGTAGATAACTCATCAGTTGTTTGCATCAGAGCGATAATTTTTGAGATAGTTATTAAAACTGTTTAAAGGTTGTCAAACGTTGTTTCTCGTTGTATATCCTTTAATTCTATAGTTAAATTGATAAATAACGTGTACGAATTTGTTTAACGCATTTGTTTTGGTTACTCGACGTCTCCGTTCTCGTGTAGCCTACATATTGCGTTTTTTTTTTTAATTTGCTTACCGGGCTAAAGGTTAGCATGTTTAAAATACGTAAGTCGTTTTGTTCATCAAATTTAAGTTGTTTGCATCAGAGCGACAATTTTTGAGATAGTTATTAAAACTGTTTAAAGGTTGTCAAACGTTGTTTCTCGTTGTATATCCTTTAGTTCTAGAGTTAAATTGATAAATAACGTGTACGAATTTGTTTAACGCATTTGTTTTGGTTACTCGACGTCTCCGTTCTCGTGTAGCCTACATATTGCGTTTTTTTTTTAATTTGCTTACCGGGCTAAACGTTAGCATGTTTAAAATACGTAAGTCGTTTTGTTCATCATATTTAAGTAGATAACTGATCAGTTGTTTGCATTAGAGCGATAATTTTTGAGATAGTTATTAAAACTGTTTAAAGGTTGTCAAACGTTGTTTCTCGTTGTATATCCTTTAATTCTAGAGTTAAGTTGATAAATAACGTGTACGAATTTGTTTAACGGATTTGTTTTGGTTACTCGACGTCTCCGTTCTCGTGTAGCCTACATATTGCGTTTTTTTTTAATTTGCTTACCGGGCTAAAGGTTAGCATGTTTAAAATACGTAAGTCGTTTTGTTCAACAAATTTAAGTAGATAACTCATCAGTTGTTTGCATCAGAGCGATAATTTTTGAGATAGTTATTAAAACTGTTTAAAGGTTGTCAAACGTTGTTTCTCGTTGTATATCCTTTAATTCTAGAGTTAAATTGATAAATAACGTGTACGAATTTGTTTAACGCATTTGTTTTGGTTACTCGACGTCTCCGTTCTCGTGTAGCCTACATATTGCGTTTTTTTTTTAATTTGCTTACCGGGCTAAAGGTTAGCATGTTTAAAATACGTAAGTCGTTTTGTTCATCATATTTAAGTAGATAACTCATCAGTTGTTTGCATCAGAGCGATAAGTTTTGAGATAGTTATTAAAACTGTTTAAAGGTTGTCAAACGTTGTTTCTCGTTGTATATCCTTTAATTCTAGAGTTAAATTGATAAATAACGTGTACGAATTTGTTTAATGCATTTGTTTTGGTTACTCGACGTCTCCGTTCTCGTGTAGCCTACATATTGCGTTTTTTTTTTAATTTGCTTACCGGGCTAAAGGTTAGCATCTTTAAAATACGTAAGTCGTTTTGTTCATCATATTTAAGTAGATAACTCATCAGTTGTTTGCATCAGAGCGATAATTTTTGAGATAGTTATTAAAACTGTTTAAAGGTTGTCAAACGTTGTTTCTCGTTGTATATCCTTTAATTCTAGAGTTAAATTGATAAATAACGTGTACGAATTTGTTTAACGCATTTGTTTTGGTTACTCGACGTCTCCGTTCTCGTGTAGCCTACATATTGCGTTTTTTTTTTAATTTGCTTACCGGGCTAAAGGTTAGCATGTTTAAAATACGTAAGTCGTTTTGTTCAACAAATTTCAGTAGATAACTCATCAGTTGTTTGCATCAGAGCGACAATTTTTGAGATAGTTATTAAAACTGTTTAAAGGTTGTCAAACGTTGTTTCTCGTTGTATATCCTTTAATTCTAGAGTTAAATTGATAAATAACGTGTGCGAATTTGTTTAACGCATTTGTTTTGGTTACTCGACGTCTCCGTTCTCGTGTAGCCTACATATTGCGTTTTTTTTTTTTAATTTGCTTACCGGGCTAAAGGTTAGCATGTTTAAAATACGTAAGTCGTTTTGTTCATCATATTTAAGTAGATAACTCATCAGTTGTTTGCATCAGAGCGATAATTTTTGAGATAGTTATTAAAACTGTTTAAAGGTTTTCAAACGTTGTTTCTCGTTGTATATCCTTTAATTCTAGAGTTAAATTGATAAATAACGTGTACGAATTTGTTTAACGCATTTGTTTTGGTTACTCGACGTCTCCGTTCTCGTGTAGCCTACATATTGCGTTTTTTTTTTAATTTGCTTACCGGGCTAAAGGTTAGCATGTTTAAAATACGTAAGTCGTTTGGTTCATCAAATTTAAGTAGATAACTCATCAGTTGTTTGCATCAGAGCGATAATTTTTGAGATAGTTACTAAAACTGTTTAAAGGTTGTCAAACGTTGTTTCTCGTTGTATATCCTTTAATTCTAGAGTTAAATTGATAAATAACGTGTACGAATTTGTTTAACGCATTTGTTTTGGTTACTCGACGTCTCCGTTCTCGTGTAGCCTACATATTGCGTTTTTTTTTTTAATTTGCTTACCGGGCTAAAGGTTAGCATGTTTAAAATACGTAAGTCGTTTTGTTCATCATATTTAAGTAGATAACTCATCAGTTGTTTGCGTCAGAGCGATAATTTTTGAGATAGTTATTAAAACTGTTTAAAGGTTGTCAAACGTTGTTTCTCGTTGTATATCCTTTAATTCTAGAGTTAAATTGATAAATAACGTGTACGAATTTGTTTAACGCATTTGTTTTGGTTACTCGACGTCTCCGTTCTCGTGTAGCCTACATATTGCGTTTTTTTTTTAAATTTGCTTACCGGGCTAAAGGTTAACATGTTTAAAATACGTAAGTCGTTTTGTTCAACAAATTTGAGTAGATAACTCATCAGTTGTTTGCATCAGAGCGATAATTTTTGAGATAGTTATTAAAACTGTTTAAAGGTTGTCAAACGTTGTTTCTCGTTGTATATCCTTTAATTCTAGAGTTAAATTGATAAATAACGTGTACGAATTTGTTTAACGCATTTGTTTTGGTTACTCGACGTCTCCGTTCTCGTGTAGCCTACATATTGCGTTTTTTTTTTAATTTGCTTACCGGGCTAAAGGTTAGCATGTTTAAAATACGTAAGTCGTTTTGTTCATCAAATTTAAGTAGATAACTCATCAGTTGTTTGCATCAGAGCGATAATTTTTGAGATAGTTATTAAAACTGTTTAAAGGTTGTCAAACGTTGTTTGTCGTTGTATATCCTTTAATTCTAGAGTTAAATTGATAAATAACGTGTACGAATTTGTTTAACGCATTTGTTTTGGTTACTCGACGTCTCCGTTCTCGTGTAGCCTACATATTGCGTTTTTTTTTTAATTTGCTTACCGGGCTAAAGGTTAGCATGTTTAAAATACGTAAGTCGTTTTGTTCATCAAATTTAAGTAGATAACTCATCAGTTGTTTGCATCAGAGCGATAATTTTTGAGATAGTTATTAAAACTGTTTAAAGGTTGTCAAACGTTGTTTCTCGTTGTATATCCTTTAATTCCAGAGTTAAATTGATAAATAACGTGTACGAATTTGTTTAACGCATTTGTTTTGGTTACTCGACGTCTCCGTTCTCGTGTAGCCTACATATTGCGTTTTTTTTTTAATTTGCTTACCGGGCTAAAGGTTAGCATGTTTAAAATACGTAAGTCGTTTTGTTCATCATATTTAAGTAGATAACTCATCAGTTGTTTGCATCAGAGCGATAATTTTTGAGATAGTTATTAAAACTGTTTAAAGGTTGTCAAACGTTGTTTCTCGTTGTATATCCTTTAATTCTAGAGTTAAATTGATAAATAACGTGTACGAATTTGTTTAACGCATTTGTTTTGGTTACTCGACGTCTCCGTTCTCGTGTAGCCTACATATTGCGTTTTTTTTTAATTTGCTTACCGGGCTAAAGGTTAGCATGTTTAAAATACGTAAGTCGTTTTGTTCATCAAATTTAAGTAGATAACTCATCAGTTGTTTGCATCAGAGCGATAATTTTTGAGATAGTTATTAAAACTGTTTAAAGGTTGTCAAACGTTGTTTCTCGTTGTATATCCTTTAATTCTAGAGTTAGATTGATAAATAACGTGTACGAATTTGTTTAACGCATTTGTTTTGGTTACTCGACGTCTCCGTTCTCGTATAGCCTACATATTGCGTTTTTTTTTTAATTTGCTTACCGGGCTAAAGGTTAGCATGTTTAAAATACGTAAGTCGTTTTGTTCAACAAATTTGAGTAGATAACTCATCAGTTGTTTGCATCAGAGCGATAATTTTTGAGATAGTTATTAAAACTGTTTAAAGGATGTCAAACGTTGTTTCTCGTTGTATATCCTTTAATTCTAGAGTTAAATTGATAAATAACGTGTACGAATTTGTTTAACGCATTTGTTTTGGTTACTCGACGTCTCCGTTCTCGTGTAACCTACATATTGCGTTTTTTTTTAATTTGCTTACCGGGCTAAAGGTTAGCATGTTTAAAATACGTAAGTCGTTTTGTTCATCATATTTAAGTAGATAACTCATCAGTTGTTTGCATCAGAGCGATAATTTTTTAGATAGTTATTAAAACTGTTTAAAGGTTGTCAAACGTTGTTTCTCGTTGTATATCCTTTAATTCTAGAGTTAAATTGATAAATAACGTGTACGAATTTGTTTAACGCATTTGTTTTGGTTACTCGACGTCTCCGTTCTCGTGTAGCCTACATATTGCGTTTTTTTTTAATTTGCTTACCGGGCTAAAGGTTAGCATGTTTAAAATACGTAAGTCGTTTTGTTCATCATATTTAAGTAGATAACTCATCAGTTGTTTGCATCAGAGCGATAATTTTTGAGATAGTTATTAAAACTGTTTGAAGGTTGTCAAACGTTGTTTTTCGTTGTATATCCTTTAATTCTAGAGTTAAATTGATAAATAACGTGTACGAATTTGTTTAACGCATTTGTTTTGGTTACTCGACGTCTGCGTTCTCGTGTAGCCTACATATTGCGTTTTTTTTTTAATTTGCTTACCGGGCTAAAGGTTAGCATGTTTAAAATACGTAAGTCGTTTTGTTCATCAAATTTAAGTAGATAACTCATCAGTTGTTTGCATCAGAGCGATAATTTTTGAGATAGTTATTAAAACTGTTTAAAGGTTGTCAAACGTTGTTTCTCGTTGTATATCCTTTAATTCTAGAGTTAAATTGATAAATAACGTGTACGAATTTGTTTAACGCATTTGTTTTGGTTACTCGACGTCTCCGTTCTCGTGTAGCCTACATATTGCGTTTTTTTTTAAATTTGCTAACCGGGCTAAAGGTTAGCATGTTTAAAATACGTCAGTCGTTTTGTTCATCATATTTAAGTAGATAACTCATCAGTTGTTTGCATCAGAGCGATAATTTTTGAGATAGTTATTAAAACTGTTTAAAGGTTGTCAAACGTTGTTTCTCGTTGTATATCCTTTAATTCTAGAGTTAAATTGATAAATAACGTGTACGAATTTGTTTAACGCATTTGTTTTGGTTACTCGACGTCTCCGTTCTCGTGTAGCCTACATATTGCGTTTTTTTTTTAATTTGCTTACCGGGCTAAAGGTTAGCATGTTTAAAATACGTAAGTCGTTTTGTTCATCAAATTTAAGTAGATAACTCATCAGTTGTTTGCATCAGAGCGATAATTTTTGAGATAGTTATTAAAACTGTTTAAAGGTTGTCAAACGTTGTTTCTCGTTGTATATCCTTTAATTCTATAGTTAAATTGATAAATAACGTGTACGAATTTGTTTAACGCATTTGTTTTGGTTACTCGACGTCTCCGTTCTCGTGTAGCCTACATATTGCGTTTTTTTTTTTTAATTTGCTTACCGGGCTAAAGGTTAGCATGTTTAAAATACGTAAGTCGTTTTGTTCATCAAATTTAAGTTGTTTGCATCAGAGCGACAATTTTTGAGATAGTTATTAAAACTGTTTAAAGGTTGTCAAACGTTGTTTCTCGTTGTATATCCTTTAGTTCTAGAGTTAAATTGATAAATAACGTGTACGAATTTGTTTAACGCATTTGTTTTGGTTACTCGACGTCTCCGTTCTCGTGTAGCCTACATATTGCGTTTTTTTTTTAATTTGCTTACCGGGCTAAACGTTAGCATGTTTAAAATACGTAAGTCGTTTTGTTCATCATATTTAAGTAGATAACTGATCAGTTGTTTGCATCAGAGCGATAATTTTTGAGATAGTTATTAAAACTGTTTAAAGGTTGTCAAACGTTGTTTCTCGTTGTATATCCTTTAATTCTAGAGTTAAGTTGATAAATAACGTGTACGAATTTGTTTAACGGATTTGTTTTGGTTACTCGACGTCTCCGTTCTCGTGTAGCCTACATATTGCGTTTTTTTTTTTAATTTGCTTACCGGGCTAAAGGTTAGCATGTTTAAAATACGTAAGTCGTTTTGTTCAACAAATTTAAGTAGATAACTCATCAGTTGTTTGCATCAGAGCGATAATTTTTGAGATAGTTATTAAAACTGTTTAAAGGTTGTCAAACGTTGTTTCTCGTTGTATATCCTTTAATTCTAGAGTTAAATTGATAAATAACGTGTACGAATTTGTTTAACGCATTTGTTTTGGTTACTCGACGTCTCCGTTCTCGTGTAGCCTACATATTGCGTTTTTTTTTTAATTTGCTTACCGGGCTAAAGGTTAGCATGTTTAAAATACGTAAGTCGTTTTGTTCATCATATTTAAGTAGATAACTCATCAGTTGTTTGCATCAGAGCGATAAGTTTTGAGATAGTTATTAAAACTGTTTAAAGGTTGTCAAACGTTGTTTCTCGTTGTATATCCTTTAATTCTAGAGTTAAATTGATAAATAACGTGTACGAATTTGTTTAACGCATTTGTTTTGGTTACTCGACGTCTCCGTTCTCGTGTAGCCTACATATTGCGTTTTTTTTTTAATTTGCTTACCGGGCTAAAGGTTAGCATCTTTAAAATACGTAAGTCGTTTTGTTCATCATATTTAAGTAGATAACTCATCAGTTGTTTGCATCAGAGCGATAATTTTTGAGATAGTTATTAAAACTGTTTAAAGGTTGTCAAACGTTGTTTCTCGTTGTATATCCTTTAATTCTAGAGTTAAATTGATAAATAACGTGTACGAATTTGTTTAACGCATTTGTTTTGGTTACTCGACGTCTCCGTTCTCGTGTAGCCTACATATTGCGTTTTTTTTTTAATTTGCTTACCGGGCTAAAGGTTAGCATGTTTAAAATACGTAAGTCGTTTTGTTCAACAAATTTCAGTAGATAACTCATCAGTTGTTTGCATCAGAGCGACAATTTTTGAGATAGTTATTAAAACTGTTTAAAGGTTGTCAAACGTTGTTTCTCGTTGTATATCCTTTAATTCTAGAGTTAAATTGATAAATAACGTGTACGAATTTGTTTAACGCATTTGTTTTGGTTACTCGACGTCTCCGTTCTCGTGTAGCCTACATATTGCGTTTTTTTTTTTAATTTGCTTACCGGGCTAAAGGTTAGCATGTTTAAAATACGTAAGTCGTTTTGTTCATCATATTTAAGTAGATAACTCATCAGTTGTTTGCATCAGAGCGATAATTTTTGAGATAGTTATTAAAACTGTTTAAAGGTTTTCAAACGTTGTTTCTCGTTGTATATCCTTTAATTCTAGAGTTAAATTGATAAATAACGTGTACGAATTTGTTTAACGCATTTGTTTTGGTTACTCGACGTCTCCGTTCTCGTGTAGCCTACATATTGCGTTTTTTTTTTTAATTTGCTTACCGGGCTAAAGGTTAGCATGTTTAAAATACGTAAGTCGTTTGGTTCATCAAATTTAAGTAGATAACTCATCAGTTGTTTGCATCAGAGCGATAATTTTTGAGATAGTTACTAAAACTGTTTAAAGGTTGTCAAACGTTGTTTCTCGTTGTATATCCTTTAATTCTAGAGTTAAATTGATAAATAACGTGTACGAATTTGTTTAACGCATTTGTTTTGGTTACTCGACGTCTCCGTTCTCGTGTAGCCTACATATTGCGTTTTTTTTTTTAATTTGCTTACCGGGCTAAAGGTTAGCATGTTTAAAATACGTAAGTCGTTTTGTTCATCATATTTAAGTAGATAACTCATCAGTTGTTTGCGTCAGAGCGATAATTTTTGAGATAGTTATTAAAACTGTTTAAAGGTTGTCAAACGTTGTTTCTCGTTGTATATCCTTTAATTCTAGAGTTAAATTGATAAATAACGTGTACGAATTTGTTTAACGCATTTGTTTTGGTTACTCGACGTCTCCGTTCTCGTGTAGCCTACATATTGCGTTTTTTTTTTTAAATTTGCTTACCGGGCTAAAGGTTAACATGTTTAAAATACGTAAGTCGTTTTGTTCAACAAATTTGAGTAGATAACTCATCAGTTGTTTGCATCAGAGCGATAATTTTTGAGATAGTTATTAAAACTGTTTAAAGGTTGTCAAACGTTGTTTCTCGTTGTATATCCTTTAATTCTAGAGTTAAATTGATAAATAACGTGTACGAATTTGTTTAACGCATTTGTTTTGGTTACTCGACGTCTCCGTTCTCGTGTAGCCTACATATTGCGTTTTTTTTTAATTTGCTTACCGGGCTAAAGGTTAGCATGTTTAAAATACGTAAGTCGTTTTGTTCATCAAATTTAAGTAGATAACTCATCAGTTGTTTGCATCAGAGCGATAATTTTTGAGATAGTTATTAAAACTGTTTAAAGGTTGTCAAACGTTGTTTGTCGTTGTATATCCTTTAATTCTAGAGTTAAATTGATAAATAACGTGTACGAATTTGTTTAACGCATTTGTTTTGGTTACTCGACGTCTCCGTTCTCGTGTAGCCTACATATTGCGTTTTTTTTTTTAATTTGCTTACCGGGCTAAAGGTTAGCATGTTTAAAATACGTAAGTCGTTTTGTTCATCAAATTTAAGTAGATAACTCATCAGTTGTTTGCATCAGAGCGATAATTTTTGAGATAGTTATTAAAACTGTTTAAAGGTTGTAAAACGTTGTTTCTCGTTGTATATCCTTTAATTCCAGAGTTAAATTGATAAATAACGTGTACGAATTTGTTTAACGCATTTGTTTTGGTTACTCGACGTCTCCGTTCTCGTGTAGCCTACATATTGCGTTTTTTTTTAATTTGCTTACCGGGCTAAAGGTTAGCATGTTTAAAATACGTAAGTCGTTTTGTTCATCATATTTAAGTAGATAACTCATCAGTTGTTTGCATCAGAGCGATAATTTTTGAGATAGTTATTAAAACTGTTTAAAGGTTGTCAAACGTTGTTTCTCGTTGTATATCCTTTAATTCTAGAGTTAAATTGATAAATAACGTGTACGAATTTGTTTAACGCATTTGTTTTGGTTACACGACGTCTCCGTTCTCGTGTAGCCTACATATTGCGTTTTTTTTTTAATTTGCTTACCGGGCTAAAGGTTAGCATGTTTAAAATACGTAAGTCGTTTTGTTCATCAAATTTAAGTAGATAACTCATCAGTTGTTTGCATCAGAGCAATAATTTTTGAGATAGTTATTAAAACTGTTTAAAGGTTGTCAAACGTTGTTTCTCGTTGTATATCCTTTAATTCTAGAGTTAAATTGATAAATAACGTGTACGAATTTGTTTAACGCATTTGTTTTGGTTACTCGACATCTCCGTTCTCGTGTAGCCTACATATTGCGTTTTTTTTTTAATTTGCTTACCGGGCTAAAGGTTAGCATGTTTAAAATACGTAAGTCGTTTTGTTCATCAAATTTAAGTAGATAACTCATCAGTTGTTTGCATCAGAGCGACAATTTTTGAGATAGTTATTAAAACTGTTTAAAGGTTGTCAAACGTTGTTTCTCGTTGTATATCCTTTAATTCTAGAGTTAAATTGATAAATAACGTGTACGAATTTGTTTAACGCATTTGTTTTGGTTACTCGACGTCTCCGTTCTCGTGTAGCCTACATATTGCGTTTTTTTTTAATTTGCTTACCTGGCTAAAGGTTAGCATGCTTAAAATACGTAAGTCGTTTTGTTCATCAAATTTAAGTAGATAACTCATCAGTTGTTTGCATCAGAGCGATAATTTTTGAGATAGTTATTAAAACTGTTTAAAGGTTGTCAAACGTTGTTTCTCGTTGTATATCCTTTAATTCTAGAGTTAAATTGATAAATAACGTGTACGAATTTGTTTAACGCATTTGTTTTGGATACTCGACGTCTCCGTTCTCGTGTAGCCTACATATTGCGTTTTTTTTTTAATTTGCTTACCGGGCTAAAGGTTAGCATGTTTAAAATACGTAAGTCGTTTTGTTCATCATATTTAAGTAGATAACTCATCAGTTGTTTGCATCAGAGCGATAATTTTTGAGATAGTTATTAAAACTGTTTAAAGGTTGTCAAACGTTGTTTCTCGTTGTATATCCTTTAATTCTAGAGTTAAATTGATAAATAACGTGTACGAATTTGGTTAACGCATTTGTTTTGGTTACTCGACGTCTCCGTTCTCGTGTAGCCTACATATTGCGTTTTTTTTTTAATTTGCTTACCGGGCTAAAGGTTAGCATGTTTAAAATACGTAAGTCGTTTTGTTCATCAAATTTAAGTAGATAATTCATCAGTTGTTTGCATCAGAGCGATAATTTTTGAGATAGTTATTAAAACTGTTTAAAGGTTGTCAAACGTTGTTTCTCGTTGTATATCCTTTAATTCTAGAGTTAAATTGATAAATAACGTGTACGAATTTGTTTAACGCATTTGTTTTGGTTACTCGACGTCTCCGTTCTCGTGTAGCCTACATATTGCGTTTTTTTTTTAATTTGCTTACCGGGCTAAAGGTTAGCATGTTTAAAATACGTAAGTCGTTTTGTTCATCAAATTTAAGTAGATAACTCATCAGTTGTTTGCATCAGAGCGATAATTTTTGAGATAGTTATTAAAACTGTTTAAAGGTTGTCAAACGTTGTTTCTCGTTGTATATCCTTTAATTCTAGAGTTAAATTGATAAATAACGTGTACGAATTTGTTTAACGCATTTGTTTTGGTTACTCGACGTCTCCGTTCTCGTGTAGCCTACATATTGCGTTTTTTTTTTAATTTGCTTACCGGGCTAAAGGTTAGCATCTTTAAAATACGTAAGTCGTTTTGTTCATCATATTTAAGTAGATAACTCATCAGTTGTTTGCATCAGAGCGATAATTTTTGAGATAGTTATTAAAACTGTTTAAAGGTTGTCAAACGTTGTTTCTCGTTGTATATCCTTTAATTCTAGAGTTAAATTGATAAATAACGTGTACGAATTTGTTTAACGCATTTGTTTTGGTTACTCGACGTCTCCGTTCTCGTGTAGCCTACATATTGCGTTTTTTTTTTAATTTGCTTACCGGGCTAAAGGTTAGCATGTTTAAAATACGTAAGTCGTTTTGTTCAACAAATTTAAGTAGATAACTCATCAGTTGTTTGCATCAGAGCGGCAATTTTTGAGATAGTTATTAAAACTGTTTAAAGGTTGTCAAACGTTGTTTCTCGTTGTATATCCTTTAATTCTAGAGTTAAATTGATAAATAACGTGTACGAATTTGTTTAACGCATTTGTTTTGGTTACTCGACGTCTCCGTTCTCGTGTAGCCTACATATTGCGTTTTTTTTTTTTAATTTGCTTACCGGGCTAAAGGTTAGCATGTTTAAAATACGTAAGTCGTTTTGTTCATCATATTTAAGTAGATAACTCATCAGTTGTTTGCATCAGAGCGATAATTTTTGAGATAGTTATTAAAACTGTTTAAAGGTTTTCAAACGTTGTTTCTCGTTGTATATCCTTTAATTCTAGAGTTAAATTGATAAATAACGTGTACGAATTTGTTTAACGCATATTGCGTTTTTTTTTAATTTGCTTACCTGGCTAAAGGTTAGCATGCTTAAAATACGTAAGTCGTTTTGTTCATCAAATTTAAGTAGATAACTCATCAGTTGTTTGCATCAGAGCGATAATTTTTGAGATAGTTATTAAAACTGTTTAAAGGTTGTCAAACGTTGTTTCTCGTTGTATATCCTTTAATTCTAGAGTTAAATTGATAAATAACGTGTACGAATTTGTTTAACGCATTTGTTTTGGTTACTCGACGTCTCCGTTCTCGTGTAGCCTACATATTGCGTTTTTTTTTTAATTTGCTTACCGGGCTAAAGGTTAGCATGTTTAAAATACGTAAGTCGTTTTGTTCATCAAATTTAAGTAGATAACTCATCAGTTGTTTGCATCAGAGCGATAATTTTTGAGATAGTTATTAAAACTGTTTAAAGGTTGTCAAACGTTGTTTCTCGTTGTATATCCTTTAATTCTAGAGTTAAATTGATAAATAACGTGTACGAATTTGTTTAACGCATTTGTTTTGGTTACTCGACGTCTCCGTTCTCGTGTAGCCTACATATTGCGTTTTTTTTTTAATTTGCTTACCGGGCTAAAGGTTAGCATGTTTAAAATACGTAAGTCGTTTTGTTCATCAAATTTAAGTAGATAACTCATCAGTTGTTTGCATCAGAGCGACAATTTTTGAGATAGTTATTAAAACTGTTTAAAGGTTGTCAAACGTTGTTTCTCGTTGTATATCCTTTAATTCTAGAGTTAAATTGATAAATAACGTGTACGAATTTGTTTAACGCATTTGTTTTGGTTACTCGACGTCTCCGTTCTCGTGTAGCCTACATATTGCGTTTTTTTTTTAATTTGCTTACCGGGCTAAAGGTTAGCATCTTTAAAATACGTAAGTCGTTTTGTTCATCATATTTAAGTAGATAACTCATCAGTTGTTTGCATCAGAGCGACAATTTTTGAGATAGTTATTAAAACTGTTTAAAGGTTGTCAAACGTTGTTTCTCGTTGTATATCCTTTAATTCTAGAGTTAAATTGATAAATAACGTGTACGAATTTGTTTAACGCATTTGTTTTGGTTACTCGACGTCTCCGTTCTCGTGTAGCCTACATATTGCGTTTTTTTTTTTTAATTTGCTTACCGGGCTAAAGGTTAGCATGTTTAAAATACGTAAGTCGTTTTGTTCATCAAATTTAAGTAGATAACTCATCAGTTGTTTGCATCAGAGCGATAATTTTTGAGATAGTTATTAAAACTGTTTAAAGGTTGTCAAACGTTGTTTCTCGTTGTATATCCTTTAATTCTAGAGTTAAATTGATAAATAACGTGTACGAATTTGTTTAACGCATTTGTTTTGGTTACTCGACGTCTCCGTTCTCGTGTAGCCTACATATTGCGTTTTTTTTTTAATTTGTTTACCGGGCTAAAGGTTAGCATCTTTAAAATACGTAAGTCGTTTTGTTCATCATATTTAAGTAGATAACTCATCAGTTGTTTGCATCAGAGCGATAATTTTTGAGATAGTTATTAAAACTGTTTAAAGGTTGTCAAACGTTGTTTCTCGTTGTATATCCTTTAATTCTAGAGTTAAATTGATAAATAACGTGTACGAATTTGTTTAACGCATTTGTTTTGGTTACTCGACGTCTCCGTTCTCGTGTAGCCTACATATTGCGTTTTTTTTTTAATTTGCTTACCGGGCTAAAGGTTAGCATGTTTAAAATACGTAAGTCGTTTTGTTCAACAAATTTAAGTAGATAACTCATCAGTTGTTTGCATCAGAGCGACAATTTTTGAGATAGTTATTAAAACTGTTTAAAGGTTGTCAAACGTTGTTTCTCGTTGTATATCCTTTAATTCTAGAGTTAAATTGATAAATAACGTGTACGAATTTGTTTAACGCATTTGTTTTGGTTACTCGACGTCTCCGTTCTCGTGTAGCCTACATATTGCGTTTTTTTTTTTTAATTTGCTTACCGGGCTAAAGGTTAGCATGTTTAAAATACGTAAGTCGTTTTGTTCATCATATTTAAGTAGATAACTCATCAGTTGTTTGCATCAGAGCGATAATTTTTGAGATAGTTATTAAAACTGTTTAAAGGTTTTCAAACGTTGTTTCTCGTTGTATATCCTTTAATTCTAGAGTTAAATTGATAAATAACGTGTACGAATTTGTTTAACGCATTTGTTTTGGTTACTCGACGTCTCCGTTCTCGTGTAGCCTACATATTGCGTTTTTTTTTAATTTGCTTACCGGGCTAAAGGTTAGCATGTTTAAAATACGTAAGTCGTTTGGTTCATCAAATTTAAGTAGATAACTCATCAGTTGTTTGCATCAGAGCGATAATTTTTGAGATAGTTACTAAAACTGTTTAAAGGTTGTCAAACGTTGTTTCTCGTTGTATATCCTTTAATTCTAGAGTTAAATTGATAAATAACGTGTACGAATTTGTTTAACGCATTTGTTTTGGTTACTCGACGTCTCCGTTCTCGTGTAGCCTACATATTGCGTTTTTTTTTTAATTTGCTTACCGGGCTAAAGGTTAGCATGTTTAAAATACGTAAGTCGTTTTGTTCATCATATTTAAGTAGATAACTCATCAGTTGTTTGCGTCAGAGCGATAATTTTTAAGATAGTTATTAAAACTGTTTAAAGGTTGTCAAACGTTGTTTCTCGTTGTATATCCTTTAATTCTAGAGTTAAATTGATAAATAACGTGTACGAATTTGTTTAACGCATTTGTTTTGGTTACTCGACGTCTCCGTTCTCGTGTAGCCTACATATTGCGTTTTTTTTTTAAATTTGCTTACCGGGCTAAAGGTTAACATGTTTAAAATACGTAAGTCGTTTTGTTCAACAAATTTGAGTAGATAACTCATCAGTTGTTTGCATCAGAGCGATAATTTTTGAGATAGTTATTAAAACTGTTTAAAGGTTGTCAAACGTTGTTTCTCGTTGTATATCCTTTAATTCTAGAGTTAAATTGATAAATAACGTGTACGAATTTGTTTAACGCATTTGTTTTGGTTACTCGACGTCTCCGTTCTCGTGTAGCCTACATATTGCGTTTTTTTTTTAATTTGCTTACCGGGCTAAAGGTTAGCATGTTTAAAATACGTAAGTCGTTTTGTTCATCAAATTTAAGTAGATAACTCATCAGTTGTTTGCATCAGAGCGATAATTTTTGAGATAGTTATTAAAACTGTTTAAAGGTTGTCAAACGTTGTTTGTCGTTGTATATCCTTTAATTCTAGAGTTAAATTGATAAATAACGTGTACGAATTTGTTTAACGCATTTGTTTTGGTTACTCGACGTCTCCGTTCTCGTGTAGCCTACATATTGCGTTTTTTTTTTAATTTGCTTACCGGGCTAAAGGTTAGCATGTTTAAAATACGTAAGTCGTTTTGTTCATCAAATTTAAGTAGATAACTCATCAGTTGTTTGCATCAGAGCGATAATTTTTGAGATAGTTATTAAAACTGTTTAAAGGTTGTCAAACGTTGTTTCTCGTTGTATATCCTTTAATTCCAGAGTTAAATTGATAAATAACGTGTACGAATTTGTTTAACGCATTTGTTTTGGTTACTCGACGTCTCCGTTCTCGTGTAGCCTACATATTGCGTTTTTTTTTAATTTGCTTACCGGGCTAAAGGTTAGCATGTTTAAAATACGTAAGTCGTTTTGTTCATCATATTTAAGTAGATAACTCATCAGTTGTTTGCATCAGAGCGATAATTTTTGAGATAGTTATTAAAACTGTTTAAAGGTTGTCAAACGTTGTTTCTCGTTGTATATCCTTTAATTCTAGAGTTAAATTGATAAATAACGTGTACGAATTTGTTTAACGCATTTGTTTTGGTTACACGACGTCTCCGTTCTCGTGTAGCCTACATATTGCGTTTTTTTTTTTAATTTGCTTACCGGGCTAAAGGTTAGCATGTTTAAAATACGTAAGTCGTTTTGTTCATCAAATTTAAGTAGATAACTCATCAGTTGTTTGCATCAGAGCGATAATTTTTGAGATAGTTATTAAAACTGTTTAAAGGTTGTCAAACGTTGTTTCTCGTTGTATATCCTTTAATTCTAGAGTTAAATTGATAAATAACGTGTACGAATTTGTTTAACGCATTTGTTTTGGTTACTCGACATCTCCGTTCTCGTGTAGCCTACATATTGCGTTTTTTTTTTAATTTGCTTACCGGGCTAAAGGTTAGCATGTTTAAAATACGTAAGTCGTTTTGTTCATCAAATTTAAGTAGATAACTCATCAGTTGTTTGCATCAGAGCGACAATTTTTGAGATAGTTATTAAAACTGTTTAAAGGTTGTCAAACGTTGTTTCTCGTTGTATATCCTTTAATTCTAGAGTTAAATTGATAAATAACGTGTACGAATTTGTTTAACGCATTTGTTTTGGTTACTCGACGTCTCCGTTCTCGTGTAGCCTACATATTGCGTTTTTTTTTTAATTTGCTTACCGGGCTAAAGGTTAGCATGTTTAAAATACGTAAGTCGTTTTGTTCATCAAATTTAAGTAGATAACTCATCAGTTGTTTGCATCAGAGCGATAATTTTTGAGATAGTTATTAAAACTGTTTAAAGGTTGTCAAACGTTGTTTCTCGTTGTATATCCTTTAATTCTAGAGTTAAATTGATAAATAACGTGTACGAATTTGTTTAACGCATTTGTTTTGGTTACTCGACGTCTCCGTTCTCGTGTAGCCTACATATTGCGTTTTTTTTTTAAATTTGCTTACCGGGCTAAAGGTTAACATGTTTAAAATACGTAAGTCGTTTTGTTCAACAAATTTGAGTAGATAACTCATCAGTTGTTTGCATCAGAGCGATAATTTTTGAGATAGTTATTAAAACTGTTTAAAGGTTGTCAAACGTTGTTTCTCGTTGTATATCCTTTAATTCTAGAGTTAAATTGATAAATAACGTGTACGAATTTGTTTAACGCATTTGTTTTGGTTACTCGACGTCTCCGTTCTCGTGTAGCCTACATATTGCGTTTTTTTTTTAATTTGCTTACCGGGCTAAAGGTTAGCATGTTTAAAATACGTAAGTCGTTTTGTTCATCATATTTAAGTAGATAACTCATCAGTTGTTTGCATCAGAGCGATAATTTTTGAGATAGTTATTAAAACTGTTTAAAGGTTGTCAAACGTTGTTTCTCGTTGTATATCCTTTAATTCTAGAGTTAAATTGATAAATAACGTGTACGAATTTGTTTAACGCATTTGTTTTGGTTACACGACGTCTCCGTTCTCGTGTAGCCTACATATTGCGTTTTTTTTTTAATTTGCTTACCGGGCTAAAGGTTAGCATGTTTAAAATACGTAAGTCGTTTTGTTCATCAAATTTAAGTAGATAACTCATCAGTTGTTTGCATCAGAGCGATAATTTTTGAGATAGTTATTAAAACTGTTTAAAGGTTGTCAAACGTTGTTTCTCGTTGTATATCCTTTAATTCTAGAGTTAAATTGATAAATAACGTGTACGAATTTGTTTAACGCATTTGTTTTGGTTACTCGACGTCTCCGTTCTCGTGTAGCCTACATATTGCGTTTTTTTTTAATTTGCTTACCGGGCTAAAGGTTAGCATGTTTAAAATACGTAAGTCGTTTTGTTCATCATATTTAAGTAGATAACTCATCAGTTGTTTGCATCAGAGCGATAATTTTTGAGATAGTTATTAAAACTGTTTAAAGGTTGTCAAACGTTGTTTCTCGTTGTATATCCTTTAATTCTAGAGTTAAACTGATAAATAACGTGTACGAATTTGTTTAACGCATTTGTTTTGGTTACTCGACGTCTCCGTTCTCGTGTAGCCTACATATTGCGTTTTTTTTTTAACTTGCTTACCGGGCTAAAGGTTAGTATGTTTAAAATACGTAAGTCGTTTTGTTCATCATATTTAAGTAGATAACTCATCAGTTGTTTGCATCAGAGCGATAATTTTTGAGATAGTTATTAAAACTGTTAAAAGGTTGTCAAACGTTGTTTCTCGTTGTATATCCTTTAATTCTAGAGTTAAATTGATAAATAACGTGTACGAATTTGTTTAACGCATTTGTTTTGGTTACTCGACGTCTCCGTTCTCGTGTAGCCTACATATTGCGTTTTTTTTTAATTTGCTTACCGGGCTAAAGGTTAACATGTTTAAAATACGTAAGTCGTTTTGTTCATCATATTTAAGTAGATAACTCATCAGTTGTTTGCATCAGAGCGATAATTTTTGAGATAGTTATTAAAACTGTTTAAAGGTTGTCAAACGTTGTTTCTCGTTGTATATCCTTTAATTCTAGAGTTAAATTGATAAATAACGTGTACGAATTTGTTTAACGCATTTGTTTTGGTTACTCGACGTCTCCGTTCTCGTGCAGCCTACATATTGCGTTTTTTTTTTAATTTGCTTACCGGGCTAAAGGTTAGCATGTTTAAAATACGTAAGTCGTTTTGTTCATCAAATTTAAGTAGATAACTCATCAGTTGTTTGCATCAGAGCGATAATTTTTGAGATAGTTATTAAAACTGTTTAAAGGTTGTCAAACGTTGTTTCTCGTTGTATATCCTTTAATTCTAGAGTTAAATTGATAAATAACGTGTACGAATTTGTTTAACGCATTTGTTTTGGTTACTCGACGTCTCCGTTCTCGTGTAGCCTACATATTGCGTTTTTTTTTTAATTTGCTTACCGGGCTAAAGGTTAGCATGTTTAAAATACGTAAGTCGTTTTGTTCATCATATTTAAGTAGATAACTCATCAGTTGTTTGCATCAGAGCGATAATTTTTGAGATAGTTATTAAAACTGTTTAAAGGTTGTCAAACGTTGTTTCTCGTTGTATATCCTTTAATTCTAGAGTTAAATTGATAAATAACGTGTACGAATTTGTTTAACGCATTTGTTTTGGTTACTCGACGTCTCCGTTCTCGTGTAGCCTACATATTGCGTTTTTTTTTTAATTTGCTTACCGGGCTAAAGGTTAGCATGTTTAAAATACGTAAGTCGTTTTGTTCATCAAATTTAAGTAGATAACTCATCAGTTGTTTGCATCAGAGCGATAATTTTTGAGATAGTTATTAAAACTGTTTAAAGGTTGTCAAACGTTGTTTCTCGTTGTATATCCTTTAATTCTAGAGTTAAATTGATAAATAACGTGTACGAATTTGTTTAACGCATTTGTTTTGGTTACTCGACGTCTCCGTTCTCGTGTAGCCTACATATTGCGTTTTTTTTTAATTTGCTTACCGGGCTAAAGGTTAGCATGTTTAAAATACGTAAGTCGTTTTGTTCATCATATTTAAGTAGATAACTCATCAGTTGTTTGCATCAGAGCGATAATTTTTGAGATAGTTATTAAAACTGTTTAAAGGTTGTCAAACGTTGTTTCTCGTTGTATATCCTTTAATTCTAGAGTTAAATTGATAAATAACGTGTACGAATTTGTTTAACGCATTTGTTTTGGTTACTCGACGTCTCCGTTCTCGTGTAGCCTACATATTGCGTTTTTTTTTAATTTGCTTACCGGGCTAAAGGTTAGCATGTTTAAAATACGTAAGTCGTTTTGTTCATCAAATTTAAGTAGATAACTCATCAGTTGTTTGCATCAGAGCGATAATTTTTGAGATAGTTATTAAAACTGTTTAAAGGTTGTCAAACGTTGTTTCTCGTTGTATATCCTTTAATTCTAGAGTTAAATTGATAAATAACGTGTACGAATTTGTTTAACGCATTTGTTTTGGTTACTCGACGTCTCCGTTCTCGTGTAGCCTACATATTGCGTTTTTTTTAATTTGCTTACCGGGCTAAAGGTTAGCATGTTTAAAATACGTAAGTCGTTTTGTTCATCATATTTAAGTAGATAACTCATCAGTTGTTTGCATCAGAGCGATAATTTTTGAGATAGTTATTAAAACTGTTTAAAGGTTGTCAAACGTTGTTTCTCGTTGTATATCCTTTAATTCTAGAGTTAAATTGATAAATAACGTGTACGAATTTGTTTAACGCATTTGTTTTGGTTACTCGACGTCTCCGTTCTCGTGTAGCCTACATATTGCGTTTTTTTTTTAATTTGCTTACCGGGCTAAAGGTTAGCCTGCTTAAAATACGTAAGTCGTTTTGTTCAACAAATTTAAGTAGATAACTCATCAGTTGTTTGCATCAGAGCGATAATTTTTGAGATAGTTATTAAAACTGTTTAAAGGTTGTCAAACGTTGTTTCTCGTTGTATATCCTTTAATTCTAGAGTTAAATTGATAAATAACGTGTACGAATTTGTTTAACGCATTTGTTGTGGTTACTCGACGTCACCGTTCTCGTGTAGCCTACATATTGCGCTTTTTTTTAATTTGCTTACCGGGCTAAAGGTTAACATGTTTAAAATACGTAAGTCGTTTTGTTCATCAAATTTAAGTAGATAACTCATCAGTTGTTTGCATCAGAGCGACAATTTTTGAGATAGTTATTAAAACTGTTTAAAGGTTGTCAAACGTTGTTTCTCGTTGTATATCCTTTAATTCTAGAGTTAAATTGATAAATAACGTGTACGAATTTGTTTAACGCATTTGTTTTGGTTACTCGACGTCTCCGTTCTCGTGTAGCCTACATATTGCGTTTTTTTTTAATTTGCTTACCGGGCTAAAGGTTAGCATGTTTAAAATACGTAAGTCGTTTTGTTCATCATATTTAAGTAGATAACTCATCAGTTGTTTGCATCAGAGCGATAATTTTTGAGATAGTTATTAACACTGTTTAAAGGTTGTCAAACGTTGTTTCTCGTTGTATATCCTTTAATTCTAGAGTTAAATTGATAAATAACGTGTACGAATTTGTTTAACGCATTTGTTTTGGTTACTCGACGTCTCCGTTCTCGTGTAGCCTACATATTGCGTTTTTTTTTTAATTTGCTTACCGGGCTAAAGGTTAGCATGTTTAAAATACGTAAGTCGTTTTGTTCATCAAATTTAAGTAGATAACTCATCAGTTGTTTGCATCAGAGCGATAATTTTTGAGATAGTTATTAAAACTGTTTAAAGGTTGTCAAACGTTGTTTCTCGTTGTATATCCTTTAATTCTAGAGTTAAATTGATAAATAACGTGTACGAATTTGTTTAACGCATTTGTTTTGGTTACTCGACGTCTCCGTTCTCGTGTAGCCTACATATTGCGTTTTTTTTTTTAATTTGCTTACCGGGCTAAAGGTTAGATTGTTTAAAATACGTAAGTCGTTTTGTTCATCAAATTTAAGTAGATAACTCATCAGTTGTTTGCATCAGAGCGATAATTTTTGAGATAGTTATTAAAACTGTTTAAAGGTTGTCAAACGTTGTTTCTCGTTGTATATCCTTTAATTCTAGAGTTAAATTGATAAATAACGTGTACGAATTTGTTTAACGCATTTGTTTTGGTTACTCGACGTCTCCGTTCTCGTGTAGCCTACATATTGCGTTTTTTTTTAATTTGCTTACCGGGCTAAAGGTTAGCATGTTTAATATACGTAAGTCGTTTTGTTCATCAAATTTAAGTAGATAACTCATCAGTTGTTTGCATCAGAGCGATAATTTTTGAGATAGTTATTAAAACTGTTTAAAGGTTGTCAAACGTTGTTTCTCGTTGTATATCCTTTAATTCTAGAGTTAAATTGATAAATAACGTGTAGGAATTTGTTTAACGCATTTGTTTTGGTTACTCGACGTCTCCGTTCTCGTGTAGCCTACATATTGCGTTTTTTTTTTAATTTGCTTACCGGGCTAAAGGTTAGCATGTTTAAAATACGTAAGTCGTTTTGTTCATCATATTTAAGTAGATAACTCATCAGTTGTTTGCATCAGAGCGATAATTTTTGAGATAGTTATTAAAACTGTTTAAAGGTTGTCAAACGTTGTTTCTCGTTGTATATCCTTTAATTCTAGAGTTAAGTTGATAAATAACGTGTACGAATTTGTTTAACGCATTTGTTTTGGTTACTCGACGTCTCCGTTCTCGTGTAGCCTACATATTGCGTTTTTTTTTTAATTTGCTTACCGGGCTAAAGGTTAGCATGCTTAAAATACGTAAGTCGTTTTGTTCATCATATTTAAGTAGATAACTCATCAGTTGTTTGCATCAGAGCGATAATTTTTGAGATAGTTATTAAAACTGTTTAAAGGTTGTCAAACGTTGTTTCTCGTTGTATATCCTTTAATTCTAGAGTTAAATTGATAAATAACGTGTACGAATTTGTTTAACGCATTTGTTTTGGTTACTCGACGTCTCCGTTCTCGTGTAGCCTACATATTGGGCTTTTTTTTTAATTTGCTTACCGGGCTAAAGGTTAGCATGTTTAAAATACGTAAGTCGTTTTGTTCATCAAATTTAAGTAGATAACTCATCAGTTGTTTGCATCAGAGCGATAATTTTTGAGATAGTTATTAAAACTGTTTAAAAGTTGTCAAACGTTGTTTCTCGTTGTAAATCCTTTAATTCTAGAGTTAAATTGATAAATAACGTGTACGAATTTGTTTAACGCATTTGTTTTGGTTACTCGACGTCTCCGTTCTCGTCTAGCCTACATATTGCGTTTTTTTTTTTAATTTGCTTACCGGGCTAAAGGTTAGCATGTTTAAAATACGTAAGTCGTTTTGTTCATCAAATTTAAGTAGATAACTCATCAGTTGTTTGCATCAGAGCGACAATTTTTGAGATAGTTATTAAAACTGTTTAAAGGTTGTCAAACGTTGTTTCTCGTTGTATATCCTTTAATTCTAGAGTTAAATTGATAAATAACGTGTACGAATTTGTTTAACGCATTTGTTTTGGTTACTCGACGTCTCCGTTCTCGTGTAGCCTACATATTGCGTTTTTTTTTTAATTTGCTTACCGGGCTAAAGGTTAGCATGTTTAAAATACGTAAGTCGTTTTGTTCATCATATTTAAGTAGATAACTCATCAGTTGTTTGCATCAGAGCGATAATTTTTGAGATAGTTATTAAAACTGTTTAAAGGTTGTCAAACGTTGTTTCTCGTTGTATATCCTTTAATTCTAGAGTTAAATTGATAAATAACGTGTACGAATTTGTTTAACGCATTTGTTTTGGTTACTCGACGTCTCCGTTCTCGTGTAGCCTACATATTGCGTTTTTTTTTTTAATTTGCTTACCGGGCTAAAGGTTAGCATGTTTAAAATACGTAAGTCGTTTTGTTCAACAAATTTAAGTAGATGACTCATCAGTTGTTTGCATCAGAGCGACAATTTTTGAGATAGTTATTAAAACTGTTTAAAGGTTGTCAAACGTTGTTTCTCGTTGTATATCCTTTAATTCTAGAGTTAAATTGATAAATAACGTGTACGAATTTGTTTAACGCATTTGTTTTGGTTACTCGACGTCTCCGTTCTCGTGTAGCCTACGTATTGCGTTTTTTTTTAAATTTGCTTACCGGGCTAAAGGTTAGCATGTTTAAAATACGTAAGTCGTTTTGTTCATCAAATTTAAGTAGATAACTCATCAGTTGTTTGCATCAGAGCGACAATTTTTGAGATAGTTATTAAAACTGTTTAAAGGTTGTCAAACATTGTTTCTCGTTGTATATCCTTTAATTCTAGAGTTAAATTGATAAATAACGTGTACGAATTTGTTTAACGCATTTGTTTTGGTTACTCGACGTCTCCGTTCTCGTGTAGCCTACATATTGCGTTTTTTTTTTTAATTTGCTTACCGGGCTAAAGGTTAGCATGTTTAAAATACGTAAGTCGTTTTGTTCATCAAATTTAAGTAGATAACTCATCAGTTGTTTGCATCAGAGCGATAATTTTTGAGATAGTTATTAAAACTGTTTATAGGTTGTCAAACGTTGTTTCTCGTTGTATATCCTTTAATTCTAGAGTTAAATTGATAAATAACGTGTACGAATTTGTTTAACGCATTTGTTTTGGTTACTCGACGTCTCCGTTCTCGTGTAGCCTACATATTGCGTTTTTTTTTAATTTGCTTACCGGGCTAAAGGTTAGCATGCTTAGAATACGTAAGTCGTTTTGTTCAACAAATTTAAGTAGATAACTCATCAGTTGTTTGCATCAGAGCGACAATTTTTGAGATAGTTATTAAAACTGTTTAAAGGCTGTCAAACGTTGTTTCTCGTTGTATATCCTTTAATTCTAGAGTTAAATTGATAAATAACGTGTACGAATTTGTTTAACGCATTTGTTTTGGTTACTCGACGTCTCCGTTCTCGTGTAGCCTACATATTGCGTTTTTTTTAATTTGCTTACCGGGATAAAGGTTAGCTTGTTTAAAATACGTAAGTCGTTTTGTTCATCATATTTAAGTAGATAACTCATCAGTTGTTTGCATCAGAGCGATAATTTTTGAGATAGTTATTAAAACTGTTTAAAGGTTGTCAAACGTTGTTTCTCGTTGTATATCCTTTAATTCTAGAGTTAAATTGATAAATAACGTGTACGAATTTGTTTAACGCATTTGTTTTGGTTACTCGACGTCTCCGTTCTCGTGTAGCCTACATATTGCGTTTTTTTTTTTAATTTGCTTACCGGGCTAAAGGTTAGCATGTTTAAAATACGTAAGTCGTTTTGTTCAACAAATTTAAGTAGATGACTCATCAGTTGTTTGCATCAGAGCGACAATTTTTGAGATAGTTATTAAAACTGTTTAAAGGTTGTCAAACGTTGTTTCTCGTTGTATATCCTTTAATTCTAGAGTTAAATTGATAAATAACGTGTACGAATTTGTTTAACGCATTTGTTTTGGTTACTCGACGTCTCCGTTCTCGTGTAGCCTACATATTGCGTTTTTTTTTAAATTTGCTTACCGTGCTAAAGGTTAGCATGTTTAAAATACGTAAGTCGTTTTGTTCATCAAATTTAAGTAGATAACTCATCAGTTGTTTGCATCAGAGCGACAATTTTTGAGATAGTTATTAAAACTGTTTAAAGGTTGTCAAACGTTGTTTCTCATTGTATATCCTTTAATTCTAGAGTTAAATTGATAAATAACGTGTACGAACTTGTTTAACGCATTTGGTTTGGTTACTCGACGTCTCCGTTCTCGTGTAGCCTACATATTGCGTTTTTTTTTAATTTGCTTACCGGGCTAAAGGTTAGCATGTTTAAAATACGTAAGTCGTTTTGTTCATCAAATTTAAGTAGATAACTCATCAGTTGTTTGCATCAGAGCGATAATTTTTGAGATAGTTATTAAAACTGTTTAAAGGTTGTCAAACGTTGTTTCTCGTTGTATATCCTTTAATTCTAGAGTTAAATTGATAAATAACATGTACGAATTTGTTTAACGCATTTGTTTTGGTTACTCGACGTCTCCGTTCTCGTGTAGCCTACATATTGCGTTTTTTTTTTAATTTGCTTACCGGGCTAAAGGTTAGCATGCTTAAAATACGTAAGTCGTTTTGTTCAACAAATTTAAGTAGATAACTCATCAGTTGTTTGCATCAGAGCGACAATTTTTGAGATAGTTATTAAAACTGTTTAAAGGTTGTCAAACGTTGTTTCTCGTTGTATATCCTTTAATTCTAGAGTTAAATTGATAAATAACGTGTACGAATTTGTTTAAGGCATTTGTTTTGGTTACTCGACGTCTCCGTTCTCGTGTAGCCTACATATTGCGTTTTTTTTTTAATTTGCTTACCGGGCTAAAGGTTAGCATGTTTAAAATACGTAAGTCATTTTGTTCATCATATTTAAGTAGATAACTCATCAGTTGTTTGCATCAGAGCGATAATTTTTGAGATAATTATTAAAACTGTTTAAAGGTTGTCAAACGTTGTTTCTCGTTGTATATCCTTTAATTCTAGAGTTAAATTGATAAATAACGTGTACGAATTTGTTTAACGCATTTGTTTTGGTTACTCGACGTCTCCGTTCTCGTGTAGCCTACATATTGCGTTTTTTTTTTAATTTGCTTACCGGGCTAAAGGTTAGCATGTTTAAAATACGTAAGTCGTTTTGTTCATCATATTTAAGTAGATAACTCATCAGTTGTTTGCATCAGAGCGATAATTTTTGAGATAGTTATTAAAACTGTTTAAAGGTTGTCAAACGTTGTTTCTCGTTGTATATCCTTTAATTCTAGAGTTAAATTGATAAATAATGTGTACGAATTTGTTTAACGCATTTGTTTTGGTTACTCGACGTCTCCGTTCTCGTGTAGCCTACATATTGCGTTTTTTTTTAATTTGCTTACCGGGCTAAAGGTTAGCATGTTTAAAATACGTAAGTCGTTTTGTTCATCAAATTTAAGTAGATAACTCATCAGTTGTTTGCATCAGAGCGATAATTTTTGAGATAGTTATTAAAACTGTTTAAAGGTTGTCAAACGTTGTTTCTCGTTGTATATCCTTTAATTCTAGAGATAAATTGATAAATAACGTGTACGAATTTGTTTAACGCATTTGTTTTGGTTACTCGACGTCTCCGTTCTCGTGTAGCCTACATATTACGTTTTTTTTTTAATTTGCTTACCGGGCTAAAGGTTAGCATGTTTAAAATACGTAAGTCGTTTTGTTCATCATATTTAAGTAGATAACTCATCAGTTGTTTGCATCAGAGCGATAATTTTTGAGATAGTTATTAAAACTGTTTAAAGGTTGTCAAACGTTGTTTCTCGTTGTATATCCTTTAATTCTAGAGTTAAATTGATAAATAACGTGTACGAATTTGTTTAACGCATTTGTTTTGGTTACTCGACGTCTCCGTTCTCGTGTAGCCTACATATTGCGTTTTTTTTTTAATTTGCTTACCGGGCTAAAGGTTAGCATGTTTAAAATACGTAAGTCGTTTTGTTCATCAAATTTAAGTAGATAACTCATCAGTTGTTTGCATCAGAGCGATAATTTTTGAGATAGTTATTAAAACTATTTAAAGGTTGTCAAACGTTGTTTCTAGTTGTATATCCTATAATTCTAGAGTTAAATTGATAAATAACGTGTACGAATTTGTTTAACGCATTTGTTTTGGTTACTCGACGTCTCCGTTCTCGTGTAGCCTACATATTGCGTTTTTTTTTAATTTGCTTACCGGGCTAAAGGTTAGCATGTTTAAAATACGTAAGTCGTTTTGTTCATCATATTTAAGTAGATAACTCATCAGTTGTTTGCATCAGAGCGATAATTTTTGAGATAGTTATTAAAACTGTTTAAAGGTTGTCAAACGTTGTTTCTAGTTGTATATCCTTTAATTCTAGAGTTAAATTGATAAATAACGTGTACGAATTTGTTTAACGCATTTGTTTTGGTTACTCGATGTCTCCGTTCTCGTGTAGCCTACATATTGCGTTTTTTTTTTAATTTGCTTACCGGGCTAAAGGTTAGCATGTTTAAAATACGTAAGTCGTTTTGTTCATCATATTTAAGTAGATAACTCATCAGTTGTTTGCATCAGAGCGATAATTTTTGAGATAGTTATTAAAACTGTTTAAAGGTTGTCAAACGTTGTTTCTCGTTGTATATCCTTTAATTCTAGAGTTAAATTGATAAATAACGTGTACGAATTTGTTTAACGCATTTGTTTTGGTTACTCGACGTCTCCGTTCTCGTGTAGCCTACATATTGCGTTTTTTTTTTAATTTGCTTACCGGGCTAAAGGTTAGCATGTTTAAAATACGTAAGTCGTTTTGTTCATCATATTTAAGTAGATAACTCATCAGTTGTTTGCATCAGAGCGATAATTTTTGAGATAGTTATTAAAACTGTTTAAAGGTTGTCAAACGTTGTTTCTCGTTGTATATCCTTTAATTCTAGAGTTAAATTGATAAATAACGTGTACGAATTTGTTTAACGCATTTGTTTTGGTTACTCGACTTCTCCGTTCTCGTGTAGCCTACATATTGCGTTTTTTTTTTAATTTGCTTACCGGGCTAAAGGTTAGCATGTTTAAAATACGTAAGTCGTTTTGTTCATCAAATTTAAGTAGATAACTCATCAGTTGTTTGCATCAGAGCGATAATTTTTGAGATAGTTATTAAAACTGTTTAAAGGTTGTCAAACGTTGTTTCTCGTTGTATATCCTTTAATTCTAGAGTTAAATTGATAAATAACGTGTACGAATTTGTTTAACGCATTTGTTTTGGTTACTCGACGTCTCCGTTCTCGTGTAGCCTACATATTGCGTTTTTTTTTAATTTGCTTACCGGGCTAAAGGTTAGCATGCTTAAAATACGTAAGTCGTTTTGTTCAACAAATTTAAGTAGATAACTCATCAGTTGTTTGCATCAGAGCGACAATTTTTGAGATAGTTATTAAAACTGTTTAAAGGTTGTCAAACGTTTTTTCTCGTTGTATATCCTTTAATTCTAGAGTTAAATTGATAAATAACGTGTACGAATTTGTTTAACGCATTTGTTTTGGTTACTCGACGTCTCCGTTCTCGTGTAGCCTACATATTGCGTTTTTTTTTAATTTGCTTACCGGGCTAAAGGTTAGCATGCTTAAAATACGTAAGTCGTTTTGTTCAACTAATTTAAGTAGATAACTCATCAGTTGTTTGCATCAGAGCGACAATTTTTGAGATAGTTATTAAAACTGTTTAAAGGTTGTCAAACGTTGTTTCTCGTTGTATATCCTTTAATTCTAGAGTTAAATTGATAAATAACGTGTACGAATTTGTTTAACGCATTTGTTTTGGTTACTCGACGTCTCCGTTCTCGTGTAGCCTACATATTGCGTTTTTTTTAAATTTGCTTACCGGGCTAAAGGTTAGCATGTTTAAAATACGTAAGTCGTTTTGTTCATCAAATTTAAGTAGATAACTCATCAGTTGTTTGCATCAGAGCGATAATTTTTGAGATAGTTATTAAAACTGTTTAAAGGTTGTCAAACGTTGTTTCTCGTTGTATATCCTTTAATTCTAGAGTTAAATTGATAAATAACGTGTACGAATTTGTTTAACGCATTTGTTTTGGTTACTCGACGTCTCCGTTCTCGTGTAGCCTACATATTGCGTTTTTTTTTTAATTTGCTTACCGGGCTAAAGGTTAGCATGTTTAAAATACGTAAGTCGTTTTGTTCATCATATTTAAGTAGATAACTCATCAGTTGTTTGCATCAGAGCGATAATTTTTGAGATAGTTATTAAAACTGTTTAAAGGTTGTCAAACGTTGTTTCTCGTTGTATATCCTTTAATTCTAGAGTTAAATTGATAAATAACGTGTACGAATTTGTTTAACGCATTTGTTTTGGTTACTCGACGTCTCCGTTCTCGTGTAGCCTACATATTGCGTTTTTTTTTTAATTTGCTTACCGGGCTAAAGGTTAGCATGTTTAAAATACGTAAGTCGTTTCGTTCATCAAATTTAAGTAGATAACTCATCAGTTGTTTGCATCAGAGCGATAATTTTTGAGATAGTTATTAAAACTGTTTAAAGGTTGCCAAACGTTGTTTCTCGTTGTATATCCTTTAATTCTAGAGTTAAATTGATAAATAACGTGTACGAATTTGTTTAACGCATTTGTTTTGGTTACTCGACGTCTCCGTTCTCGTGTAGCCTACATATTGCGTTTTTTTTTTAATTTGCTTACCGGGCTAAAGGTTAGCATGTTTAAAATACGTAAGTCGTTTTGTTCATCATATTTAAGTAGATAACTCATCAGTTGTTTGCATCAGAGCGATAATTTTTGAGATAGTTATTAAAACTGTTTAAAGGTTGTCAAACGTTGTTTCTCGTTGTATATCCTTTAATTCTAGAGTTAAACTGATAAATAACGTGTACGAATTTGTTTAACGCATTTGTTTTGGTTACTCGACGTCTCCGTTCTCGTGTAGCCTACATATTGCGTTTTTTTTTTAATTTGCTTACCGGGCTAAAGGTTAGTATGTTTAAAATACGTAAGTCGTTTTGTTCATAATATTTAAGTAGATAACTCATCAGTTGTTTGCATCAGAGCGATAATTTTTGAGATAGTTATTAAAACTGTTTAAAGGTTGTCAAACGTTGTTTCTCGTTGTATATCCTTTAATTCTAGAGTTAAATTGATAAATAACGTGTACGAATTTGTTTAACGCATTTGTTTTGGTTACTCGACGTCTCCGTTCTCGTGTAGCCTACATATTGCGTTTTTTTTTTAATTTGCTTACCGGGCTAAAGGTTAGCATGTTTAAAATACGTAAGTCGTTTTGTTCATCATATTTAAGTAGATAACTCATCAGTTGTTTGCATCAGAGCGATAATTTTTGAGATAGTTATTAAAACTGTTTAAAGGTTGTCAAACGTTGTTTCTCGTTGTATATCCTTTAATTCTAGAGTTAAATTGATAAATAACGTGTACGAATTTGTTTAACGCATTTGTTTTGGTTACTCGACGTCTCCGTTCTCGTGCAGCCTACATATTGCGTTTTTTTTTTAATTTGCTTACCGGGCTAAAGGTTAGCATGTTTAAAATACGTAAGCCGTTTTGTTCATCAAATTTAAGTAGATAACTCATCAGTTGTTTGCATCAGAGCGATAATTTTTGAGATAGTTATTAAAACTGTTTAAAGGTTGTCAAACGTTGTTTCTCGTTGTATATCCTTTAATTCTAGAGTTAAATTGATAAATAACGTGTACGAATTTGTTTAACGCATTTGTTTTGGTTACTCGACGTCTCCGTTCTCGTGTAGCCTACATATTGCGTTTTTTTTTTAATTTGCTTACCGGGCTAAAGGTTAGCATGTTTAAAATACGTAAGTCGTTTTGTTCATCATATTTAAGTAGATAACTCATCAGTTGTTTGCATCAGAGCGATAATTTTTGAGATAGTTATTAAAACTGTTTAAAGGTTGTCAAACGTTGTTTCTCGTTGTATATCCTTTAATTCTAGAGTTAAATTGATAAATAACGTGTACGAATTTGTTTAACGCATTTGTTTTGGTTACTCGACGTCTCCGTTCTCGTGTAGCCTACATATTGCGTTTTTTTTTTAATTTGCTTACCGGGCTAAAGGTTAGCATGTTTAAAATACGTAAGTCGTTTTGTTCATCAAATTTAAGTAGATAACTCATCAGTTGTTTGCATCAGAGCGATAATTTTGAGATAGTTATTAAAACTGTTTAAAGGTTGTCAAACGTTGTTTCTCGTTGTATATCCTTTAATTCTAGAGTTAAATTGATAAATAACGTGTACGAATTTGTTTAACGCATTTTTTTGGTTACTCGACGTCTCCGTTCTCGTGTAGCCTACATATTGCGTTTTTTTTTAATTTGCTTACCGGGCTAAAGGTTAGCATGTTTAAAATACGTAAGTCGTTTTGTTCATCATATTTAAGTAGATAACTCATCAGTTGTTTGCATCAGAGCGATAATTTTTGAGATAGTTATTAAAACTGTTTAAAGGTTGTCAAACGTTGTTTCTCGTTGTATATCCTTTAATTCTAGAGTTAAATTGATAAATAACGTGTACGAATTTGTTTAACGCATTTGTTTTGGTTACTCGACGTCTCCGTTCTCGTGTAGCCTACATATTGCGTTTTTTTTTAATTTGCTTACCGGGCTAAAGGTTAGCATGTTTAAAATACGTAAGTCGTTTTGTTCATCAAATTTAAGTAGATAACTCATCAGTTGTTTGCATCAGAGCGATAATTTTTGAGATAGTTATTAAAACTGTTTAAAGGTTGTCAAACGTTGTTTCTCGTTGTATATCCTTTAATTCTAGAGTTAAATTGATAAATAACGTGTACGAATTTGTTTAACGCATTTGTTTTGGTTACTCGACGTCTCCGTTCTCGTGTAGCCTACATATTGCGTTTTTTTTAATTTGCTTACCGGGCTAAAGGTTAGCATGTTTAAAATACGTAAGTCGTTTTGTTCATCATATTTAAGTAGATAACTCATCAGTTGTTTGCATCAGAGCGATAATTTTTGAGATAGTTATTAAAACTGTTTAAAGGTTGTCAAACGTTGTTTCTCGTTGTATATCCTTTAATTCTAGAGTTAAATTGATAAATAACGTGTACGAATTTGTTTAACGCATTTGTTTTGGTTACTCGACGTCTCCGTTCTCGTGTAGCCTACATATTGCGTTTTTTTTTAATTTGCTTACCGGGCTAAAGGTTAGCCTGCTTAAAATACGTAAGTCGTTTTGTTCAACAAATTTAAGTAGATAACTCATCAGTTGTTTGCATCAGAGCGATAATTTTTGAGATAGTTATTAAAACTGTTTAAAGGTTGTCAAACGTTGTTTCTCGTTGTATATCCTTTAATTCTAGAGTTAAATTGATAAATAACGTGTACGAATTTGTTTAACGCATTTGTTGTGGTTACTCGACGTCACCGTTCTCGTGTAGCCTACATATTGCGCTTTTTTTTAATTTGCTTACCGGGCTAAAGGTTAGCATGTTTAAAATACGTAAGTCGTTTTGTTCATCAAATTTAAGTAGATAACTCATCAGTTGTTTGCATCAGAGCGACAATTTTTGAGATAGTTATTAAAACTGTTTAAAGGTTGTCAAACGTTGTTTCTCGTTGTATATCCTTTAATTCTAGAGTTAAATTGATAAATAACGTGTACGAATTTGTTTAACGCATTTGTTTTGGTTACTCGACGTCTCCGTTCTCGTGTAGCCTACATATTGCGTTTTTTTTTTAATTTGCTTACCGGGCTAAAGGTTAGCATGTTTAAAATACGTAAGTCATTTTGTTCATCATATTTAAGTAGATAACTCATCAGTTGTTTGCATCAGAGCGATAATTTTTGAGATAGTTATTAAAACTGTTTAAAGTTTGTCAAACGTTGTTTTTCATTGTATATCCTTTAATTCTAGAGTTAAATTGATAAATAACGTGTACGAATTTGTTTAACGCATTTGTTTTGGTTACTCGACGTCTCCGTTCTCGTGTAGCCTACATATTGCGTTTTTTTTTTAATTTGCTTACCGGGCTAAAGGTTAGCATGTTTAAAATACGTAAGTCGTTTTGTTCATCAAATTTAAGTAGATAACTCATCAGTTGTTTGCATCAGAGCGATAATTTTTGAGATAGTTATTAAAACTGTTTAAAGGTTTTCAAACGTTGTTTCTCGTTGTATATCCTTTAATTCTAGAGTTAAGTTGATAAATAACGTGTACGAATTTGTTTAACGCATTTGTTTTGGTTACTCGACGTCTCCGTTCTCGTGTAGCCTACATATTGCGTTTTTTTTTTAATTTGCTTACCGGGCTAAAGGTTAGCATGCTTAAAATACGTAAGTCGTTTTGTTCATCATATTTAAGTAGATAACTCATCAGTTGTTTGCATCAGAGCGATAATTTTTGAGATAGTTATTAAAACTGTTTAAAGGTTGTCAAACGTTGTTTCTCGTTGTATATCCTTTAATTCTAGAGTTAAATTGATAAATAACGTGTACGAATTTGTTTAACGCATTTGTTTTGGTTACTCGACGTCTCCGTTCTCGTGTAGCCTACATATTGCGTTTTTTTTTTAATTTGCTTACCGGGCTAAAGGTTAGCATGTTTAAAATACGTAAGTCGTTTTGTTCATCAAATTTAAGTAGATAACTCATCAGTTGTTTGCATCAGAGCGATAATTTTTGAGATAGTTATTAAAACTGTTTAAAAGTTGTCAAACGTTGTTTCTCGTTGTATATCCTTTAATTCTAGAGTTAAATTGATAAATAACGTGTACGAATTTGTTTAACGCATTTGTTTTGGTTACTCGACGTCTCCGTTCTCGTCTAGCCTACATATTGCGTTTTTTTTTTAATTTGCTTACCGGGCTAAAGGTTAGCATGTTTAAAATACGTAAGTCGTTTTGTTCATCAAATTTAAGTAGATAACTCATCAGTTGTTTGCATCAGAGCGACAATTTTTGAGATAGTTATTAAAACTGTTTAAAGGTTGTCAAACGTTGTTTCTCGTTGTATATCCTTTAATTCTAGAGTTAAATTGATAAATAACGTGTACAAATTTGTTTAACGCATTTGTTTTGGTTACTCGACGTCTCCGTTCTCGTGTAGCCTACATATTGCGTTTTTTTTTAATTTTCTTACCTGGCTAAAGGTTAGCATGTTTAAAACACGTAAGTCGTTTTGTTCAACAAATGTGAGTAGATAACTCATCAGTTGTTTGCATCAGAGCGACAATTTTTGAGATAGTTATTAAAACTGTTTAAAGGTTGTCAAACGTTGTTTCTCGTTGTATATCCTTTAATTCTAGAGTTAAATTGATAAATAACGTGTACGAATTTGTTTAACGCATTTGTTTTGGTTACTCGACGTCTCCGTTCTCGTGTAGCCTACATATTGCGTTTTTTTTTAATTTGCTTACCGGGCTAAAGGTTAGCATGTTTAAAATACGTAAGTCGTTTTGTTCATCAAATTTAAGTATATAACTCATCAGTTGTTTGCATCAGAGCGACAATTTTTGAGATAGTTATTAAAACTGTTTAAAGGTTGTCAAACGTTGTTTCTCGTTGTATATCCTTTAATTCTAGAGTTAAATTGATAAATAACGTGTACGAATTTGTTTAACGCATTTGTTTTGGTTACTCGACGTCTCCGTTCTCGTGTAGCCTACATATTGCGTTTTTTTTTTTAATTTGCTTACCGGGCTAAAGGTTAGCATGTTTAAAATACGTAAGTCGTTTTGTTCATCAAATTTAAGTAGATAACTCATCAGTTGTTTGCATCAGAGCGATAATTTTTGAGATAGTTATTAAAACTGTTTAAAGGTTGTCAAACGTTGTTTCTCGTTGTATATCCTTTAATTCTAGAGTTAAATTGATAAATAGCGTGTACGAATTTGTTTAACGCATTTGTTTTGGTTACTCGACGTCTCCGTTCTCGTGTAGCCTACATATTGCGTTTTTTTTTTAATTTGCTTACCGGGCTAAAGTTTAGCATGTTTAAAATACGTAAGTCGTTTTGTTCATCATATTTAAGTAGATAACTCATCAGTTGTTTGCATCAGAGCAATAATTTTTGAGATAGTTATTAAAACTGTTTAAAGGTTGTCAAACGTTGTTTCTCGTTGTATATCCTTTAATTCTAGAGTTAAATTGATAAATAACGTGTACGAATTTGTTTAACGCATTTGTTTTGGTTACTCGACGTCTCCGTTCTCGTGTAGCCTACATGTTGCGTTTTTTTTTTTAATTTGCTTACCGGGCTAAAGGTTAGCATGTTTAAAATACGTAAGTCGTTTTGTTCATCAAATTTAAGTAGATAACTCATCAGTTGTTTGCATCAGAGCGATAATTTTTGAGATAGTTATTAAAACTGTTTAAAGGTTGTCAAACGTTGTTTCTCGTTGTATATCCTTTAATTCTAGAGTTAAATTGATAAATAACGTGTACGAATTTGTTTAACGCATTTGTTTTGGTTACTCGACGTCTCCGTTCTCGTGTAGCCTACATATTGCGTTTTTTTTTTTTAATTTGCTTACCGGGCTAAAGGTTAGCATGTTTAAAATACGTAAGTCGTTTTGTTCAACAAATTTAAGTAGATAACTCATCAGTTGTTTGCATCAGAGCGATAATTTTTGAGATAGTTATTAAAACTGTTTAAAGGTTGTCAAACGTTGTTTCTCGTTGTATATCCTTTAATTCTAGAGTTAAATTGATAAATAACGTGTACGAATTTGTTTAACGCATTTGTTTTGGTTACTCGACGTCTCCGTTCTCGTGTAGCCTACATATTGCGTTTTTTTTTTAATTTGCTTACCGGGCTAAAGGTTAGCATGTTTAAAATACGTATCACGATGGCATATCTACTTACGTTTGTCAGAGTTCCGAATAATTAATTAGACGCACGCTAGTTTATTTAATGTTAAATGAAGAAAGTATTATTATTAGAAATAATGAATATACACTTTAATGTATTATAAGCGAATTATGATTGTGTTAAATACGACGTTTCGTTCTCAAGGTTCGAGACAGACTGCTTCGTCTCGCTCATTTCATTTCTCTCCTCAAATCGTCTTTTACTTAGTTAGAGTTGCCATGTCGGCTGACAATTCGGCCTTTCCTGACTCCAAATCGACCTCGATTTGATCAGGGTCGTCGTCGTCGTCATCGTATTCGTCGAGCTCGGGTGCACTGTGACACCAGGGCTTTATTTTGTCGGTACTAAATATTGAGCAGAATTTGCGATTTGTTATTTTTATACCAGGAATATCTTCTATGAGGTATCGGTCGTTTCCCAAGCTTCGGGTAATAACGTATGGACCGCGAAACTTGGGTTCCAGCTTTCTCGATTCGCCAGTTGCTGCTGGCTCGTTCTCAATAACAACGAGGTTACCTTCAGTGTATGTTGTCGGAGTACGGTGCTTATCGTCGAACCTACGTTTCCATTTTTCTCGTTCGTGGTTAATATTTTCAAGAGCTTGTTGCCGTTTTTCGTCGATTGGTAGCGGATTCGGATTATCGGTTGTATCGTGAATAGCTGCAATTAGCTTATTTTGTACGATATCGCGGAGACGAGAATTAAAAATTAGTTCGTTCGGCGAATAACCTGACGTATCGTTGCGCTGTGAGTTGACTGACCATTGCACGTTTCGTAGATGACAATCCCACTTCTGATATTATCACGATGGCATATCTACTTACGTTTGTCAGAGTTCCGAATAATTAATTAGACGCACGCTAGTTTATTTAATGTTAAATGAAGAAAGTATTATTATTAGAAATAATGAATATACACTTTAATGTATTATAAGCGAATTATGATTGTGTTAAATACGACGTTTCGTTCTCAAGGTTCGAGACAGACTGCTTCGTCTCGCTCATTTCATTTCTCTCCTCAAATCGTCTTTTACTTAGTTAGAGTTGCCATGTCGGCTGACATACGTAAGTCGTTTTGTTCATCAAATTTAAGTAGATAACTCATCAGTTGTTTGCATCAGAGCGATAATTTTTGAGATAGTTATTAAAACTGTTTAAAGGTTGTCAAACGTTGTTTCTCGTTGTATATCCTTTAATTCTAGAGTTAAATTGATAAATAACGTGTACGAATTTGTTTAACGCATTTGTTTTGGTTACTCGACGTCTCCGTTCTCGTGTAGCCTACATATTGCGTTTTTTTTTTAATTTGCTTACCGGGCTAAAGGTTAGCATGTTTAAAATACGTAAGTCGTTTTGTTCATCATATTTAAGTAGATAACTCATCAGTTGTTTGCATCAGAGCGATAATTTTTGAGATAGTTATTAAAACTGTTTAAAGGTTGTCAAACGTTGTTTCTCGTTGTATATCCTTTAATTCTAGAGTTAAATTGATAAATAACGTGTACGAATTTGTTTAACGCATTTGTTTTGGTTACTCGTCGTCTCCGTTCTCGTGTAGCCTACATATTGCGTTTTTTTTTAATTTGCTTACCGGGCTAAAGGTTAGCATGTTTAAAATACGTAAGTCGTTTTGTTCATCATATTTAAGTAGATAACTCATCAGTTGTTTGCATCAGAGCGATAATTTTTGAGATAGTTATTAAAACTGTTTAAAGGTTGTCAAACGTTGTTTCTCGTTGTATATCCTTTAATTCTAGAGTTAAATTGATAAATAACGTGTACGAATTTGTTTAACGCATTTGTTTTGGTTACTCGACGTCTCCGTTCTCGTGTAGCCTACATATTGCGTTTTTTTTTTTAATTTGCTTACCGGGCTAAAGGTTAGCATGTTTAAAATACGTAAGTCGTTTTGTTCATCATATTTAAGTAGATAACTCATCAGTTGTTTGCATCAGAGCGATAATTTTTGAGATAGTTATTAAAACTGTTTAAAGGTTGTCAAACGTTGTTTCTCGTTGTATATCCTTTAATTCTAGAGTTAAATTGATAAATAACGTGTACGAATTTGTTTAACGCATTTGTTTTGGTTACTCGACGTCTCCGTTCTCGTGTAGCCTACATATTGCGTTTTTTTTTTAATTTGCTTACCGGGCTAAAGGTTAGCATGCTTAAAATACGTAAGTCGTTTTGTTCAACAAATTTAAGTAGATAACTCATCAGTTGTTTGCATCAGAGCGATAATTTTTGAGATAGTTATTAAAACTGTTTAAAGGTTGTCAAACGTTGTTTCTCGTTGTATATCCTTTAATTCTAGAGTTAAATTGATAAATAACGTGTACGAATTTGTTTAACGCATTTGTTTTGGTTACTCGACGTCTCCGTTCTCGTGTAGCCTACATATTGCGTTTTTTTTTAATTTGCTTACCGGGCTAAAGGTTAGCATGTTTAAAATACGTAAGTCGTTTTGTTCATCATATTTAAGTAGATAACTCATCAGTTGTTTGCATCAGAGCGATAATTTTTGAGATAGTTATTAAAACTGTTTAAAGGTTGTCAAACGTTGTTTCTCGTTGTATATCCTTTAATTCTAGAGTTAAATTGATAAATAACGTGTACGAATTTGTTTAACGCATTTGTTTTGGTTACTCGACGTCTCCGTTCTCGTGTAGCCTACATATTGCGTTTTTTTTTTAATTTGCTTACCGGGCTAAAGGTTAGCATGTTTAAAATACGTAAGTCGTTTTGTTCATCAAATTTAAGTAGATAACTCATCAGTTGTTTGCATCAGAGCGATAATTTTTGAGATAGTTATTAAAACTGTTTAAAGGTTGTCAAACGTTGTTTCTCGTTGTATATCCTTTAATTCTAGAGTTAAATTGATAAATAACGTGTACGAATTTGTTTAACGTATTTGTTTTGGTTACTCGACGTCTCCGTTCTCGTGTAGCCTACATATTGCGTTTTTTTTTTTAATTTGCTTACCGGGCTAAAGGTTAGCATGTTTAAAATACGTAAGTCGTTTTGTTCATCAAATTTAAGTAGATAACTCATCAGTTGTTTGCATCAGAGCGGCAATTTTTGAGATAGTTATTAAAACTGTTTAAAGGTTGTCAAACGTTGTTTCTCGTTGTATATCCTTTAATCCTAGAGTTAAATTATAAATAACGTGTACGAATTTGTTTAACGCATTTGTTTTGGTTACTCGACGTCTCCGTTCTCGTGTAGCCTACATATTGCGTTTTTTTTTTAATTTGCTTACCGGGCTAAAGGTTAGCATGTTTTAAATACGTAAGTCGTTTTTTCATCAAATTTAAGTAGATAACTCATCAGTTGTTTGCATCAGAGCGACAATTTTTGAGATAGTTATTAAAACTGTTTAAAGGTTGTCAAACGTTGTTTCTCGTTGTATATCCTTTAATTCTAGAGTTAAATTGATAAATAACGTGTACGAATTTGTTTAACGCATTTGTTTTGGTTACTCGACGTCTCCGTTCTCGTGTAGCCTACATATTGCGTTTTTTTTTTAATTTGCTTACCGGGCTAAAGGTTAGCATGTTTAAAATACGTAAGTCGTTTTGTTCATCATATTTAAGTAGATAACTCATCAGTTGTTTGCATCAGAGCGACAATTTTTGAGATAGTTATTAAAACTGTTTAAAGGTTGTCAAACGTTGTTTCTCGTTGTATATCCTTTAATTCTAGAGTTAAATTGATAAATAACGTGTACGAATTTGTTTAACGCATTTGTTTTGGTTACTCGACGTCTCCGTTCTCGTGTAGCCTACATATTGCGTTTTTTTTTTAATTTGCTTACCGGGCTAAAGGTTAGCATGTTTAAAATACGTAAGTCGTTTTGTTCATCAAATTTAAGTAGATAACTCATCAGTTGTTTGCATCAGAGCGACAATTTTTGAGATAGTTATTAAAACTGTTTAAAGGTTGTCAAACGTTGTTTCTCGTTGTATATCCTTTAATCCTAGAGTTAAATTGATAAATAACGTGTACGAATTTGTTTAACGCATTTGTTTTGGTTACTCGACGTCTCCGTTCTCGTGTAGCCTACATATTGCGTTTTTTTTTTAATTTGCTTACCGGGCTAAAGGTTAGCATGTTTAAAATACGTAAGTCGTTTTGTTCATCAAATTTAAGTAGATAACTCATCAGTTGTTTGCATCAGAGCGACAATTTTTGAGATAGTTATTAAAACTGTTTAAAGGTTGTCAAACGTTGTTTCTCGTTGTATATCCTTTAATTCTAGAGTTAAATTGATAAATAACGTGTACGAATTTGTTTAACGCATTTGTTTTGGTTACTCGACGTCTCCGTTCTCGTGTAGCCTACATATTGCGTTTTTTTTTAAATTTGCTTACCGGGCTAAAGGTTAGCATGTTTAAAATACGTAAGTCGTTTTTTCATCATATTTAAGTAGATAACTCATCAGTTGTTTGCATCAGAGCGATAATTTTTGAGATAGTTATTAAAACTGTTTAAAGGTTGTCAAACGTTGTTTCTCGTTGTATATCCTTTAATTCTAGAGTTAAATTGATAAATAACGTGTACGAAATTGTTTAACGCATTTGTTTTGGTTACTCGACGTCTCCGTTCTCGTGTAGCCTACATATTGCGTTTTTTTTTTAATTTGCTTACCGGGCTAAAGGTTAGCATGTTTAAAATACGTAAGCCGTTTTGTTCATCATATTTAAGTAGATAACTCATCAGTTGTTTGCATCAGAGCGATAATTTTTGAGATAGTTATTAAAACTGTTTAAAGGTTGTCAAACGTTGTTTCTCGTTGTATATCCTTTAATTCTAGAGTTAAATTGATAAATAACGTGTACGAATTTGTTTAACGCATTTGTTTTGGTTACTCGACGTCTCCGTTCTCGTGTAGCCTACATATTGCGTTTTTTTTTTAATTTGCTTACCGGGCTAAAGGTTAGCATGTTTAAAATACGTAAGTCGTTTTGTTCATCATATTTAAGTAGATAACTCATCAGTTGTTTGCATCAGAGCGATAGTTTTTGAGATAGTTATTAAAACTGTTTAAAGGTTGTCAAACGTTGTTTCTCGTTGTATATCCTTTAATTCTAGAGTTAAATTGATAAATAACGTGTACGAATTTGTTTAACGCATTTGTTTTGGTTACTCGACGTCTCCGTTCTCGTGTAGCCTACATATTGCATTTTTTTTTTAATTTGCTTACCGGGCTAAAGGTTAGCATGCTTAAAATACGTAAGTCGTTTTGTTCAACAAATTTAAGTAGATAACTCATCAGTTGTTTGCATCAGAGCGATAATTTTTGAGATAGTTATTAAAACTGTTTAAAGGTTGTCAAACGTTGTTTCTCGTTGTATATCCTTTAATTCTAGAGTTAAATTGATAAATAACGTGTACGAATTTGTTTAACGCATTTGTTTTGGTTACTCGACGTCTCCGTTCTCGTGTAGCCTACATATTGCGTTTTTTTTTTTAATTTGCTTACCGGGCTAAAGGTTAGCATGTTTAAAATACGTAAGTCGTTTTGTTCATCATATTTAAGTAGATAACTCATCAGTTGTTTGCATCAGAGCGATAATTTTTGAGATAGTTATTAAAACTGTTTAAAGGTTGTCAAACGTTGTTTCTCGTTGTATATCCTTTAATTCTAGAGTTA
The DNA here is from genome assembly GCF_040869045.1 of Eurosta solidaginis. Lineage (NCBI taxonomy): Eukaryota > Metazoa > Arthropoda > Insecta > Diptera > Tephritidae > Eurosta > Eurosta solidaginis. The sequence goes on along the minus strand of NW_027137032.1, from coordinate 72,671 downwards.
AATTGATAAATAACGTGTACGAATTTGTTTAACGCATTTGTTTTGGTTACTCGACGTCTCCGTTCTCGTGTAGCCTACATATTGCGTTTTTTTTTAATTTGCTTACCGGGCTAAAGGTTAGCATGTTTAAAATACGTAAGTCGTTTTGTTCATCAAATTTAAGTAGATAACTCATCAGTTGTTTGCATCAGAGCGATAATTTTTGAGATAGTTATTAAAACTGTTTAAAGGTTGTCAAACGTTGTTTCTCGTTGTATATCCTTTAATTCTAGAGTTAAATTGATAAATAACGTGTACGAATTTGTTTAACGCATTTGTTTTGGTTACTCGACGTCTCCGTTCTCGTGTAGCCTACATATTGCGTTTTTTTTTAATTTGCTTACCGGGCTAAAGGTTAGCATGTTTAAAATACGTAAGTCGTTTTGTTCATCATATTTAAGTAGATAACTCATCAGTTGTTTGCATCAGAGCGATAATTTTTGAGATAGTTATTAAAACTGTTTAAAGGTTGTCAAACGTTGTTTCTCGTTGTATATCCTTTAATTCTAGAGTTAAATTGATAAATAACGTGTACGAATTTGTTTAACGCATTTGTTTTGGTTACTCGACGTCTCCGTTCTCGTGTAGCCTACATATTGCGTTTTTTTTTTAATTTGCTTACCGGGCTAAAGGTTAGCATGTTTAAAATACGTAAGTCGTTTTGTTCATCAAATTTAAGTAGATAACTCATCAGTTGTTTGCATCAGAGCGATAATTTTTGAGATAGTTATTAAAACTGTTTAAAGGTTGTCAAACGTTGTTTCTCGTTGTATATCCTTTAATTCTAGAGTTAAATTGATAAATAACGTGTACGAATTTGTTTAACGCATTTGTTTTGGTTACTCGACGTCTCCGTTCTCGTGTAGCCTACATATTGCGTTTTTTTTTTAATTTGCTTACCGGGCTAAAGGTTAGCATGTTTAAAATACGTAAGTCGTTTTGTTCATCAAATTTAAGTAGATAACTCATCAGTTGTTTGCATCAGAGCGACAATTTTTGAGATAGTTATTAAAACTGTTTAAAGGTTGTCAAACGTTGTTTCTCGTTGTATATCCTTTAATCCTAGAGTTAAATTGATAAATAACGTGTACGAATTTGTTTAACGCATTTGTTTTGGTTACTCGACGTCTCCGTTCTCGTGTAGCCTACATATTGCGTTTTTTTTTTAATTTGCTTACCGGGCTAAAGGTTAGCATGTTTAAAATACGTAAGTCGTTTTGTTCATCAAATTTAAGTAGATAACTCATCAGTTGTTTGCATCAGAGCGACAATTTTTGAGATAGTTATTAAAACTGTTTAAAGGTTGTCAAACGTTGTTTCTCGTTGTATATCCTTTAATTCTAGAGTTAAATTGATAAATAACGTGTACGAATTTGTTTAACGCATTTGTTTTGGTTACTCGACGTCTCCGTTCTCGTGTAGCCTACATATTGCGTTTTTTTTTTAATTTGCTTACCGGGCTAAAGGTTAGCATGTTTAAAATACGTAAGTCGTTTTGTTCATCATATTTAAGTAGATAACTCATCAGTTGTTTGCATCAGAGCGACAATTTTTGAGATAGTTATTAAAACTGTTTAAAGGTTGTCAAACGTTGTTTCTCGTTGTATATCCTTTAATTCTAGAGTTAAATTGATAAATAACGTGTACGAATTTGTTTAACGCATTTGTTTTGGTTACTCGACGTCTCCGTTCTCGTGTAGCCTACATATTGCGTTTTTTTTTTAATTTGCTTACCGGGCTAAAGGTTAGCATGTTTAAAATACGTAAGTCGTTTTGTTCATCAAATTTAAGTAGATAACTCATCAGTTGTTTGCATCAGAGCGACAATTTTTGAGATTGTTATTAAAACTGTTTAAAGGTTGTCAAACGTTGTTTCTCGTTGTATATCCTTTAATCCTAGAGTTAAATTGATAAATAACGTGGACGAATTTGTTTAACGCATTTGTTTTGGTTACTCGACGTCTCCGTTCTCGTGTAGCCTACATATTGCGTTTTTTTTTTAATTTGCTTACCGGGCTAAAGGTTAGCATGTTTAAAATACGTAAGTCGTTTTGTTCATCAAATTTAAGTAGATAACTCATCAGTTGTTTGCATCAGAGCGACAATTTTTGAGATAGTTATTAAAACTGTTTAAAGGTTGTCAAACGTTGTTTCTCGTTGTATATCCTTTAATTCTAGAGTTAAATTGATAAATAACGTGTACGAATTTGTTTAACGCATTTGTTTTGGTTACTCGACGTCTCCGTTCTCGTGTAGCCTACATATTGCGTTTTTTTTTTTAAATTGCTTACCGGGCTAAAGGTTAGCATGTTTAAAATACGTAAGTCGTTTTTTCATCATATTTAAGTAGATAACTCATCAGTTGTTTGCATCAGAGCGATAATTTTTGAGATAGTTATTAAAACTGTTTAAAGGTTGTCAAACGTTGTTTCTCGTTGTATATCCTTTAATTCTAGAGTTAAATTGATAAATAACGTGTACGAATTTGTTTAACGCATTTGTTTTGGTTACTCGACGTCTCCGTTCTCGTGTAGCCTACATATTGCGTTTTTTTTTAATTTGCTTACCGGGCTAAAGGTTAGCATGTTTAAAATACGTAAGTCGTTTTGTTCATCATAATTAAGTAGATAACTCATCAGTTGTTTGCATCAGAGCGATAATTTTTGAGATAGTTATTAAAACTGTTTAAAGGTTGTCAAACGTTGTTTCTCGTTGTATATCCTTTAATTCTAGAGTTAAATTGATAAATAACGTGTACGAATTTGTTTAACGCATTTGTTTTGGTTACTCGACGTCTCCGTTCTCGTGTAGCCTACATATTGCGTTTTTTTTTTAATTTGCTTACCGGGCTAAAGGTTAGCATGTTTAAAATACGTAAGTCGTTTTGTTCATCATATTTAAGTAGATAACTCATCAGTTGTTTGCATCAGAGCGATAATTTTTGAGATAGTTATTAAAACTGTTTAAAGGTTGTCAAACGTTGTTTCTCGTTGTATATCCTTTAATTCTAGAGTTAAATTGATAAATAACGTGTACGAATTTGTTTAACGCATTTGTTTTGGTTACTCGACGTCTCCGTTCTCGTGTAGCCTACATATTGCGTTTTTTTTTTAATTTGCTTACCGGGCTAAAGGTTAGCATGCTTAAAATACGTAAGTCGTTTTGTTCAACAAATTTAAGTAGATAACTCATCAGTTGTTTGCATCAGAGCGATAATTTTTGAGATAGTTATTAAAACTGTTTAAAGGTTGTCAAACGTTGTTTCTCGTTGTATATCCTTTAATTCTAGAGTTAAATTGATAAATAACGTGTACGAATTTGTTTAACGCATTTGTTTTGGTTACTCGACGTCTCCGTTCTCGTGTAGCCTACATATTGCGTTTTTTTTTTAATTTGCTTACCGGGCTAAAGGTTAGCATGTTTAAAATACGTAAGTCGTTTTGTTCATCATATTTAAGTAGATAACTCATCAGTTGTTTGCATCAGAGCGATAATTTTTGAGATAGTTATTAAAACTGTTTAAAGGTTGTCAAACGTTGTTTCTCGTTGTATATCCTTTAATTCTAGAGTTAAATTGATAAATAACGTGTACGAATTTGTTTAACGCATTTGTTTTGGTTACTCGACGTCTCCGTTCTCGTGTAGCCTACATATTGCGTTTTTTTTTAATTTGCTTACCGGGCTAAAGGTTAGCATGTTTAAAATACGTAAGTCGTTTTGTTCATCAAATTTAAGTAGATAACTCATCAGTTGTTTGCATCAGAGCGATAATTTTTGAGATAGTTATTAAAACTGTTTAAAGGTTGTCAAACGTTGTTTCTCGTTGTATATCCTTTAATTCTAGAGTTAAATTGATAAATAACGTGTACGAATTTGTTTAACGCATTTGTTTTGGTTACTCGACGTCTCCGTTCTCGTGTAGCCTACATATTGCGTTTTTTTTTTAATTTGCTTACCGGGCTAAAGGTTAGCATGTTTAAAATACGTAAGTCGTTTTGTTCATCAAATTTAAGTAGATAACTCATCAGTTGTTTGCATCAGAGCGACAATTTTTGAGATAGTTATTAAAACTGTTTAAAGGTTGTCAAACGTTGTTTCTCGTTGTATATCCTTTAATCCTAGAGTTAAATTGATAAATAACGTGTACGAATTTGTTTAACGCATTTGTTTTGGTTACTCGACGTCTCCGTTCTCGTGTAGCCTACATATTGCGTTTTTTTTTTAATTTGCTTACCGGGCTAAAGGTTAGCATGTTTAAAATACGTAAGTCGTTTTGTTCATCAAATTTAAGTAGATAACTCATCAGTTGTTTGCATCAGAGCGACAATTTTTGAGATAGTTATTAAAACTGTTTAAAGGTTGTCAAACGTTGTTTCTCGTTGTATATCCTTTAATTCTAGAGTTAAATTGATAAATAACGTGTACGAATTTGTTTAACGCATTTGTTTTGGTTACTCGACGTCTCCGTTCTCGTGTAGCCTACATATTGCGTTTTTTTTTAATTTGCTTACCGGGCTAAAGGTTAGCATGTTTAAAATACGTAAGTCGTTTTGTTCATCATATTTAAGTAGATAACTCATCAGTTGTTTGCATCAGAGCGACAATTTTTGAGATAGTTATTAAAACTATTTAAAGGTTGTCAAACGTTGTTTCTCGTTGTATATCCTTTAATTCTAGAGTTAAATTGATAAATAACGTGTACGAATTTGTTTAACGCATTTGTTTTGGTTACTCGACGTCTCCGTTCTCGTGTAGCCTACATATTGCGTTTTTTTTTTAATTTGCTTACCGGGCTAAAGGTTAGCATGTTTAAAATACGTAAGTCGTTTTGTTCATCAAATTTAAGTAGATAACTCATCAGTTGTTTGCATCAGAGCGACAATTTTTGAGATAGTTATTAAAACTGTTTAAAGGTTGTCAAACGTTGTTTCTCGTTGTATATCCTTTAATCCTAGAGTTAAATTGATAAATAACGTGTACGAATTTGTTTAACGCATTTGTTTTGGTTACTCGACGTCTCCGTTCTCGTGTAGCCTACATATTGCGTTTTTTTTTTAATTTGCTTACCGGGCTAAAGGTTAGCATGTTTAAAATACGTAAGTCGTTTTGTTCATCAAATTTAAGTAGATAACTCATCAGTTGTTTGCATCAGAGCGACAATTTTTGAGATAGTTATTAAAACTGTTTAAAGGTTGTCAAACGTTGTTTCTCGTTGTATATCCTTTAATTCTAGAGTTAAATTGATAAATAACGTGTAAGAATTTGTTTAACGCATTTGTTTTGGTTACTCGACGTCTCCGTTCTCTTGTAGCCTACATATTGCGTTTTTTTTTTAATTTGCTTACCGGGCTAAAGGTTAGCATGCTTAAAATACGTAAGTCGTTTTGTTCAACAAATTTAAGTAGATAACTCATCAGTTGTTTGCATCAGAGCGACAATTTTTGAGATAGTTATTAAAACTGTTTAAAGGTTGTCAAACGTTGTTTCTCGTTGTATATCCTTTAATTCTAGAGTTAAATTGATAAATAACGTGTACGAATTTGTTTAACGCATTTGTTTTGGTTACTCGACGTCTCCGTTCTCGTGTAGCCTACATATTGCGTTTTTTTTTTAATTTGCTTACCGGGCTAAAGGTTAGCATGCTTAAAATACGTAAGTCGTTTTGTTCATCATATTTAAGTAGATAACTCATCAGTTGTTTGCATCAGAGCGATAATTTTTGAGATAGTTATTAAAACTGTTTAAAGGTTGTCAAACGTTGTTTCTCGTTGTATATCCTTTAATTCTAGAGTTAAATTGATAAATAACGTGTACGAATTTGTTTAACGCATTTGTTTTGGTTACTCGACGTCTCCGTTCTCGTGTAGCCCACATATTGCGTTTTTTTTTTAATTTGCTTACCGGGCTAAAGGTTAGCATGTTTAAAATACGTAAGTCGTTTTGTTCATCATATTTAAGTAGATAACTCATCAGTTGTTTGCATCAGAACGATAATTTTTGAGATAGTTATTAAAACTGTTTAAAGGTTGTCAAACGTTTTTTCTCGTTGTATATCCTTTAATTCTAGAGTTAAATTGATAAATAACGTGTACGAATTTGTTTAACGCATTTGTTTTGGTTACTCGACGTCTCCGTTCTCGTGTAGCCCACATATTGCGTTTTTTTTTTTAATTTGCTTACCGGGCTAAAGGTTAGCATGTTTAAAATACGTAAGTCGTTTTGTTCATCATATTTAAGTAGATAACTCATCAGTTGTTTGCATCAGAGCGATACTTTCTGAGATAGTTATTAAAATGGTTTAAAGGTTGTCAAACGTTGTTTCTCGTTGTATATCCTTTAATTCTAGAGTTAAATTGATAAATAACGTGTACGAATTTGTTTAACGCATTTGTTTTGATTACTCGACATTCTCGTGTAGCCTACATATTGCGTTTTTTTTTTTTAATTTGCTTACCGGGCTAAAGGTTAGCATGTTTAAAATACGTAAGTCGTTTTGTTCATCATATTTAAGTAGATAACTCATCAGTTGTTTGCATCAGAACGATAATTTTTGAGATAGTTATTAAAACTGTTTAAAGGTTGTCAAACGTTGTTTCTCGTTGTATATCCTTTAATTCTAGAGTTAAATTGATAAATAACGTGTACGAATTTGTTTAACGCATTTGTTTTGGTTACTCGACGTCTCCGTTCTCGTGTAGCCTACATATTGCGTTTTTTTTTTAATTTGCTTACCGGGCTAAAGGTTAGCATGTTTAAAATACGTAAGTCGTTTTGTTCAACAAATTTAAGTAGATAACTCATCAGTTGTTTGCATCAGAGCGACAATTTTTGAGATAGTTATTAAAACTGTTTAAAGGTTGTCAAACGTTGTTTCTCGTTGTATATCCTTTAATTCTAGAGTTAAATTGATAAATAACGTGTACGAATTTGTTTAACGCATTTGTTTTGGTTACTCGACGTCTCCGTTCTCGTGTAGCCTACATATGGCGTTTTTTTTTTAATTTGCTTACCGGGCTAAAGGTTAGCATGTTTAAAATACGTAAGTCGTTTTGTTCATCAAATTAAAGTAGATAACTCATCAGTTGTTTGCATCAGAGCTACAATTTTTGAGATAGTTATTAAAACTGTTTAAAGGTTGTCAAACGTTGTTTCTCGTTGTATATCCTTTAATTCTAGAGTTAAATTGATAAATAACGTGTACGAATTTGTTTAACGCATTTGTTTTGGTTACTCGACGTCTCCGTTCTCGTGTAGCCTACATATTGCGTTTTTTTTTTAATTTGCTTACCGGGCTAAAGGTTAGCATGTTTAAAATACGTAAGTCGTTTTGTTCATCATATTTAAGTAGATAACTCATCAGTTGTTTGCATCAGAGCGATAATTTTTGAGATAGTTATTAAAACTGTTTAAAGGTTGTCAAACGTTGTTTCTCGTTGTATATCCTTTAATTCTAGAGTTAAATTGATAAATAACGTGTACGAATTTGTTTAACGCATTTGTTTTGGTTACTCGACGTCTCCGTTCTCGTGTAGCCTACATATTGCGTTTTTTTTTTAATTTGCTTACCGGGCTAAAGGTTAGCATGTTTAAAATACGTAAGTCGTTTTGTTCATCAAATTTAAGTAGATAACTCATCAGTTGTTTGCATCAGAGCGACAATTTTTGAGATAGTTATTAAAACTGTTTAAAGGTTGTCAAACGTTGTTTCTCGTTGTATATCCTTTAATTCTAGAGTTAAATTGATAAATAACGTGTACGAATTTGTTTAACGCATTTGTTTTGGTTACTCGACGTCTCCGTTCTCGTGTAGCCTACATATTGCGTTTTTTTTTTTAAATTTGTTTACCGGGCTAAAGGTTAGCATGTTTAAAATACGTAAGTCGTTTTGTTCATCAAATTTAAGTAGATAACTCATCAGTTGTTTGCATCAGAGCGATAATTTTTGAGATAGTTATTAAAACTGTTTAAAGGTTGTCAAACGTTGTTTCTCGTTGTATATCCTTTAATTCTAGAGTTAAATTGATAAATAACGTGTACGAATTTGTTTAACGCATTTGTTTTGGTTACTCGACGTCTCCGTTCTCGTGTAGCCTACATATTGCGTTTTTTTTTTAATTAGCTTACCGGGCTAAAGGTTAGCATGTTTAAAATACGTAAGTCGTTTTGTTCATCATATTTAAGTAGATAACTCATCAGTTGTTTGCATCAGAGCGATAATTTTTGAGATAGTTATTAAAACTGTTTAAAGGTTGTCAAACGTTGTTTCTCGTTGTATATCCTTTAATTCTAGAGTTAAATTGATAAATAACGTGTACGAATTTGTTTAACGCATTTGTTTTGGTTACTCGACGTCTCCGTTCTCGTGTAGCCCACATATTGCGTTTTTTTTTTAATTTGCTTACCGGGCTAAAGGTTAGCATGTTTAAAATACGTAAGTCGTTTTGTTCATCAAATTTAAGTAGATAACTCATCAGTTGTTTGCATCAGAGCGACAATTTTTGAGATAGTTATTAAAACTGTTTAAAGGTTGTCAAACGTTGTTTCTCGTTTTATATCCTTTAATTCTAGAGTTAAATTGATAAATAACGTGTACGAATTTGTTTAACGCATTTGTTTTGGTTACTCGACGTCTCCGTTCTCGTGTAGCCTACATATTGCGTTTTTTTTTTTAATTTGCTTACCGGGCTAAAGGTTAGCATGTTTAAAATACGTCAGTCGTTTTGTTCATCAAATTTAAGTAGATAACTCATCAGTTGTTTGCATCAGAGCGATAATTTTTGAGATAGTTATTAAAACTGTTTAAAGGTTGTCAAACGTTGTTTCTCGTTGTATATCCTTTAATTCTAGAGTTAAATTGATAAATAACGTGTACGAATTTGTTTAACGCATTTGTTTTGGTTACTCGACATCTCCGTTCTCGTGTAGCCTACATATTGCGTTTTTTTTTTTAATTTGCTTACCGGGCTAAAGGTTAGCATGTTTAAAATACGTAAGTCGTTTTGTTCATCAAATTTAAGTAGATAACTCATCAGTTGTTTGCATCAGAGCGATAATTTTTGAGATAGTTATTAAAACTGTTTAAAGGTTGTCAAACGTTGTTTCTCGTTGTAAATCCTTTAATTCTAGAGTTAAATTGATAAATAACGTGTACGAATTTGTTTAACGTATTTGTTTTGGTTACTCGACGTCTCCGTTCTCGTGTAGCCTACATATTGCGTTTTTTTTTTAATTTGCTTACCGGGCTAAAGGTTAGCATGTTTAAAATACGTAAGTCGTTTTGTTCATCAAATTTAAGTAGATAACTCATCAGTTGTTTGCATCAGAGCGACAATTTTTGAGATAGTTATTAAAACTGTTTAAAGGTTGTCAAACGTTGTTTCTCGTTGTATATCCTTTAATTCTAGAGTTAAATTGATAAATAACGTGTACGAATTTGTTTAACGCATTTGTTTTGGTTACTCGGCGTCTCCGTTCTCGTGTAGCCTACATATTGCGTTTTTTTTTTAATTTGCTTACCGGGCTAAAGGTTAGCATGTTTAAAATACGTAAGTCGTTTTGTTCATCAAATTTAAGTAGATAACTCATCAGTTGTTTGCATCAAAGCGATAATTTTTGAGATAGTTATTAAAACGGTTTAAAGGTTGTCAAACGTTGTTTCTCGTTGTATATCCTTTAATTCTAGAGTTAAATTGATAAATAACGTGTACGAATTTGTTTAACGCATTTGTTTTGGTTACTCGACGTCTCCGTTCTCGTGTAGCCTACATATTGCGTTTTTTTTTTTAATTTGCTTACCGGGCTAAAGGTTAGCATGTTTAAAATACGTAAGTCGTTTTGTTCATCAAATTTAAGTACATAACTCATCAGTTGTTTGCATCAGAGCGATAATTTTTGAGATAGTTATTAAAACTGTTTAAAGGTTGTCAAACGTTGTTTCTCGTTGTATATCCTTTAATTCTAGAGTTAAATTGATAAATAACGTGTACGAATTTGTTTAACGCATTTGTTTTGGTTACTCGACGTCTCCGTTCTCGTGTAGCCTACATATTGCGTTTTTTTTTTAATTTGATTACCGGGCTAAAGGTTAGCATGTTTAAAATACGTAAGTCGTTTTGGTCATCATATTTAAGTAGATAACTCATCAGTTGTTTGCATCAGAGCGATAATTTTTGAGGTAGTTATTAAAACTGTTTAAAGGTTGTCAAACGTTGTTTCTCGTTGTATATCCTTTAATTCTAAAGTTAAATTGATAAAGAACGTGTACGAATTTGTTTAACGCATTTGTTTTGGTTACTCGACGTCTCCGTTCTCGTGTAGCCTACATATTGCGTTTTTTTTTTTAATTTGCTTACCGGGCTAAAGGTTAGCATGCTTAAAATACGTAAGTCGTTTTGTTCAACAAATTTAAGTAGATAACTCATCAGTTGTTTGCATCAGAGCGACAATTTTTGAGATAGTTATTAAAACTGTTTAAAGGTTGTCAAACGTTGTTTCTCGTCGTATATCCTTTAATTCTAGAGTTAAATTGATAAATAACGTGTACGAATTTGTTTAACGCATTTGTTTTGGTTACTCGACGTCTCTGTTCTCGTGTAGCCTACATATTGCGTTTTTTTTTAATTTGCTTACCGGGCTAAAGGTTAGCATGTTTAAAATACGTAAGTCGTTTTGTTCATCAAATTTAAGTAGATAACTCATCAGTTGTTTGCATCAGAGCGATAATTTTTGAGATAGTTATTAAAACTGTTTAAAGGTTGTCAAACGTTGTTTCTCGTTGTATATCCTTTAATCCTAGAGTTAAATTGATAAATAACGTGTACGAATTTGTTTAACGCATTTGTTTTGGTTACTCGACGTCTCCGTTCTCGTGTAGCCTACATATTGCGTTTTTTTTTAATTTGCTTACCGGGCTAAAGGTTAGCATGTTTAAAATACGTAAGTCGTTTTGTTCATCATATTTAAGTAGATAACTCATCAGTTGTTTGCATCAGAGCGACAATTTTTGAGATAGTTATTAAAACTGTTTAAAGGTTGTCAAACGTTGTTTCTCGTTGTATATCCTTTAATCCTAGAGTTAAATTGATAAATAACGTGTACGAATTTGTTTAACGCATTTGTTTTGGTTACTCGACGTCTCCGTTCTCGTGTAGCCTACATATTGCCTTTTTTTTTTAATTTGCTTACCGGGCTAAAGGTTAGCATGTTTAAAATACGTAAGTCGTTTTGTTCAACAAATTTAAGTAGATAACTCATCAGTTGTTTGCATCAGAGCGATAATTTTTGAGATAGTTATTAAAACTGTTTAAAGGTTGTCAAACGTTGTTTCTCGTTGTATATCCTTTAATTCTAGAGTTAAATTGATAAATAACGTGTACGAATTTGTTTAACGCATTTGTTTTGGTTACTCGACGTCTCCGTTCTCGTGTAGCCTACATATTGCGTTTTTTTTTAATTTGCTTACCGGGCTAAAGGTTAGCATGTTTAAAATACGTAAGTCGTTTTGTTAATCAAATTTAAGTAGATAACTCATCAGTTGTTTGCATCAGAGCGACAATTTTTGAGATAGTTATTAAAACTGTTTAAAGGTTGTCAAACGTTGTTTCTCGTTGTATATCCTTTAATCCTAGAGTTAAATTGATAAATAACGTGTACGAATTTGCTTAACGCATTTGTTTTGGTTACTCGACGTCTCCGTTCTCGTGTAGCCTACATATTGCGTTTTTTTTTTAATTTGCTTACCGGGCTAAAGGTTAGCATGCTTAAAATACGTAAGTCGTTTTGTTCAACAAATTTGAGTAGATAACTCATCAGTTGTTTGCATCAGAGCGACAATTTTTGAGATAGTTATTAAAACTGTTTAAAGGTTGTCAAACGTTGTTTCTCGTTGTATATCCTTTAATTCTAGAGTTAAATTGATAAATAACGTGTACGAATTTGTTTAACGCATTTGTTTTGGTTACTCGACGTCTCCGTTCTCGTGTAGCCTACATATTGCGCTTTTTTTTTTAATTTGCTTACCGGGCTAAAGGTTAGCATGTTTAAAATACGTAAGTCGTTTTGTTCAACAAATTTAAGTAGATAACTCATCAGTTGTTTGCATCAGAGCGATAATTTTTGAGATAGTTATTAAAACTGTTTAAAGGTTGTCAAACGTTGTTTCTCGTTGTATATCCTTTAATTCTAGAGTTAAATTGATAAATAACGTGTACGAATTTTTTTAACGCATTTGTTTTGGTTACTCGACGTCTCCGTTCTCGTGTAGCCTACATATTGCGTTTTTTTTTTAATTTGCTTACCGGGCTAAAGGTTAGCATGTTTAAAATACGTAAGTCGTTTTGTTCATCAAATTTAAATAGATAACTCATCAGTTGTTTGCATCAGAGCGATAATTTTTGAGATAGTTATTAAAACTGTTTAAAGGTTGTCAAACGTTGTTTCTCGTTGTATATCCTTTAATTCTAGAGTTAAATTGATAAATAACGTGTACGAATTTGTTTAACGCATTTGTGTTGGTTACTCGACGTCTCCGTTCTCGTGTAGCCTACATATTGCGTTTTTTTTTTAATTTGCTTACCGGGCTAAAGGTTAGCATGTTTAAAATACGTAAGTCGTTTTGTACATAAAATTTAAGTAGATAACTCATCAGTTGTTTGCATCAGAGCGATAATTTTTGAGATAGTTATTAAAACTGTTTAAAGGTTGTCAAACGTTGTTTCTCGTTGTATATCCTTTAATCCTAGAGTTAAACTGATAAATAACGTGTACGAATTTGTTTAACGCATTTGTTTTGGTTACTCGACATCTCCGTTCTCGTGTAGCCTACATATTGCGTTTTTTTTTTAATTTGCTTACCGGGCTAAAGGTTAGCATGTTTAAAATACGTAAGTCGTTTTGCTCATCATATTTAAGTAGATAACTCATCAGTTGTTTGCATCAGAGCGATAATTTTTGAGATAGTTATTAAAACTGTTTAAAGGTTGTCAAACGTTGTTTCTCGTTGTATATCCTTTAATTCTAGAGTTAAATTGATAAATAACGTGTACGAATTTGTTTAACGCATTTGTTTTGGTTACTCGACGTCTCCGTTCTCGTGTAGCATACATATTGCGTTTTTTTTTTAATTTGCTTACCGGGCTAAAGGTTAGCATGTTTAAAATACGTAAGTCGTTTTGCTCATCATATTTAAGTAGATAACTCATCAGTTGTTTGCATCAGAGCGATAATTTTTGAGATAGTTATTAAAACTGTTTAAAGGTTGTCAAACGTTGTTTCTCGTTGTATATCCTTTAATTCTAGAGTTAAATTGATAAATAACGTGTACGAATTTGTTTAACGCATTTGTTTTGGTTACTCGACGTCTCCGTTCTCGTGTAGCCTACATATTGCGTTTTTTTTTTAATTTGCTTACCGGGCTAAAGGTTAGCATGTTTAAAATACGTAAGTCGTTTTGTTCAACAAATTTAAGTAGATAACTCATCAGTTGTTTGCATCAGAGCGACAATTTTTGAGATAGTTATTAAAACTGTTTAAAGGTTGTCAAACGTTGTTTCTCGTTGTATATCCTTTAATTCTAGAGTTAAATTGATAAATAACGTGTACGAATTTGTTTAACGCATTTGTTTTGGTTACTCGACGTCTCCGTTCTCGTGTAGCCTACATATTGCGTTTTTTTTTTTAATTTGCTTACCGGGCTAAAGGTTAGCATGCTTAAAATACGTAAGTCGTTTTGTTCATCATATTTAAGTAGATAACTCATCAGTTGTTTGCATCAGAGCGATAATTTTTGAGATAGTTATTAAAACTGTTTAAAGGTTGTCAAACGTTGTTTCTCGTTGTATATCCTTTAATTCTAGAGTTAAATTGATAAATAACGTGTACGAATTTGTTTAACGCATTTGTTTTGGTTACTCGACGTCTCCGTTCTCGCGTAGCCTACATATTGCGTTTTTTTTTTTTAATTTGCTTACCGGGCTAAAGGTTAGCATGCTTAAAATACGTAAGTCGTTTTGTTTATCAAATTTAAGTAGATAACTCATCAGTTGTTTGCATCAGAGCGACAATTTTTGAGATAGTTATTAAAACTGTTTAAAGGTTGTCAAACGTTGTTTCTCGTTGTATATCCTTTAATTCTAGAGTTAAATTGATAAATAACGTGTACGAATTTGTTTAACGCATTTGTTTTGGTTACTCGACGTCTCCGTTCTCGTGTAGCCTACATATTGCGTTTTTTTTTAATTTGCTTACCGGGCTAAAGGTTAGCATGCTTAAAATACGTAAGTCGTTTTGTTCAACAAATATTAGTAGATAACTCATCAGTTGTTTGCATCAGAGCGACAATTTTTGAGATAGTTATTAAAACTGTTTAAAGGTTGTCAAACGTTGTTTCTCGTTGTATATCCTTTAATTCTAGAGTTAAATTGATAAATAACGTGTACGAATTTGTTTAACGCATTTGTTTTGGTTACTCGACGTCTCCGTTCTCGTGTAGCCTACATATTGCGTTTTTTTTTTAATTTGCTTACCGGGCTAAAGGTTAGCATGTTAAAAATACGTAAGTCGTTTTGTTCATCATATTTAAGTAGATAACTCATCAGTTGTTTGCATCAGAGCGATAATTTTTGAGATAGTTATTAAAACTGTTTAAAGGTTGTCAAACGTTGTTTCTCGTTGTATATCCTTTAATTCTAGCGTTAAATTGATAAATAACGTGTACGAATTTGTTTAACGCATTTGTTTTGGTTACTCGACGTCTCCGTTCTCGTGTAGCCTACATATTGCGTTTTTTTTTTAATTTGCTTACCGGGCTAAAGGTTAGCATGTTTAAAATACGTAAGTCGTTTTGTTCATCAAATTTAAATAGATAACTCATCAGTTGTTTGCATCAGAGCGATAATTTTTGAGATAGTTATTAAAACTGTTTAAAGGTTGTCAAACGTTGTTTCTCGTTGTATATCCTTTAATTCTAGAGTTAAATTGATAAATAACGTGTACGAATTTGTTTAACGCATTTGTTTTGGTTACTCGACGTCTCCGTTCTCGTGTAGCCTACATATTGCGTTTTTTTTTTTAATTCGCTTACCGGGCTAAAGGTTAGCATGTTTAAAATACGTAAGTCGTTTTGTTCATCAAATTTAAGTAGATAACTCATCAGTTGTTTGCATCAGAGCGACAATTGTTGAGATAGTTATTAAAACTGTTTAAAGGTTGTCAAACGTTGTTTCTCGTTGTATATCCTTTAATTCTAGAGTTAAATTGATAAATAACGTGTACGAATTTGTTTAACGCATTTGTTTTGGTTACTCGACGTCTCTGTTCTCGTGTAGCCTACATATTGCGTTTTTTTTTTTTAATTTGCTTACCGGGCTAAAGGTTAGCATGTTTAAAATACGTAAGTCGTTTTGTTCATCAAATTTAAGTAGATAACTCATCAGTTGTTTGCATCAGAGCGACAATTATTGAGATAGTTATTAAAACTGTTTAAAGGTTGTCAAACGTTGTTTCTCGTTGTATATCCTTTAATTCTAGAGTTAAATTGATAAATAACGTGTACGAATTTGTTTAACGCATTTGTTTTGGTTACTCGACGTCTCCGTTCTCGTGTAGCCTACATATTGCGTTTTTTTTTTTAATTTGCTTACCGGGCTAAAGGTTAGCATGCTTAAAATACGTAAGTCGTTTTGTTAATCAAATTTAAGTAGATAACTCATCAGTTGTTTGCATCAGAGCGACAATTTTTGAGATAGTTATTAAAACTGTTTAAAGGTTGTCAAACCTTGTTTCTCGTTGTATATCCTTTAATCCTAGAGTTAAATTGATAAATAACGTGTACGAATTTGCTTAACGCATTTGTTTTGGTTACTCGACGTCTCCGTTCTCGTGTAGCCTACATATTGCGTTTTTTTTTTAATTTGCTTACCGGGCTAAAGGTTAGCATGTTTAAAATACGTAAGTCGTTTTGTTCATAAAATTTAAGTAGATAACTCATCAGTTGTTTGCATCAGAGCGATAATTTTTGAGATAGTTATTAAAACTGTTTAAAGGTTGTCAAACGTTGTTTCTCGTTGTATATCCTTTAATTCTAGAGTTAAATTGATAAATAACGTGTACGAATTTGTTTAACGCATTTGTTTTGGTTACTCGACGTCTCTGTTCTCGTGTAGCCTACATATTGCGTTTTTTTTTTAATTTGCTTACCGGGCTAAAGGTTAGCATGTTTAAAATACGTAAGTCGTTTTGTTCATCAAATTTAAGTAGATAACTCATCAGTTGTTTGCATCAGAGCGATAATTTTTGAGATAGTTATTAAAACTGTTTAAAGGTTGTCAAACGTTGTTTCTCGTTGTATATCCTTTAATTCTAAAGTTAAATTGATAAATAACGTGTACGAATTTGTTTAACGCATTTGTTTTGGTTACTCGACGTCTCCGTTCTCGTGTAGCCTACATATTGCGTTTTTTTTTTAATTTGCTTACCGGGCTAAAGGTTAGCATGTTTAAAATACGTAAGTCGTTTTGTTCATCATATTTAGGTAGATAACTCATCAGTTGTTTGCATCAGAGCGACAATTTTTGAGATAGTTATTAAAACTGTTTAAAGGTTGTCAAACGTTGTTTCTCGTTGTATATCCTTTAATCCTAGAGTTAAATTGATAAATAACGTGTACGAATTTGTTTAACGCATTTGTTTTGGTTACTCGACGTCTCCGTTCTCGTGTAGCCTACATATTGCGTTTTTTTTTTTAATTTGCTTACCGGGCTAAAGGTTAGCATGCTTAAAATACGTAAGTCGTTTTGTTCAACAAATTTGAGTAGATAACTCATCAGTTGTTTGCATCAGAGCGACAATTTTTGAGATAGTTATTAAAACTGTTTAAAGGTTGTCAAACGTTGTTTCTCGTTGTATATCCTTTAATTCTAGAGTTAAATTGATAAATAACGTGTACGAATTTGTTTAACGCATTTGTTTTGGTTACTCGACGTCTCCGTTCTCGTGTAGCCTACATATTGCGCTTTTTTTTTTAATTTGCTTACCGGGCTAAAGGTTAGCATGTTTAAAATACGTAAGTCGTTTTGTTCAACAAATTTAAGTAGATAACTCATCAGTTGTTTGCATCAGAGCGATAATTTTTGAGATAGTTATTAAAACTGTTTAAAGGTTGTCAAACGTTGTTTCTCGTTGTATATCCTTTAATTCTAGAGTTAAATTGATAAATAACGTGTACGAATTTTTTTAACGCATTTGTTTTGGTTACTCGACGTCTCCGTTCTCGTGTAGCCTACATATTGCGTTTTTTTTTTAATATGCTTACCGGGCTAAAGGTTAGCATGTTTAAAATACGTAAGTCGTTTTGTTCATCAAATTTAAGTAGATAACTCATCAGTTGTTTGCATCAGAGCGATAATTTTTGAGATAGTTATTAAAACTGTTTAAAGGTTGTCAAACGTTGTTTCTCGTTGTATATCCTTTAATTCTAGAGTTAAATTGATAAATAACGTGTACGAATTTGTTTAACGCATTTGTGTTGGTTACTCGACGTCTCCGTTCTCGTGTAGCCTACATATTGCGTTTTTTTTTTAATTTGCTTACCGGGCTAAAGGTTAGCATGTTTAAAATACGTAAGTCGTTTTGTTCATAAAATTTAAGTAGATAACTCATCAGTTGTTTGCATCAGAGCGATAATTTTTGAGATAGTTATTAAAACTGTTTAAAGGTTGTCAAACGTTGTTTCTCGTTGTATATCCTTTAATCCTAGAGTTAAATTGATAAATAACGTGTACGAATTTGTTTAACGCATTTGTTTTGGTTACTCGACGTCTCCGTTCTCGTGTAGCCTACATATTGCGTTTTTTTTTTTAATTTGCTTACCGGGCTAAAGGTTAGCATGTTTAAAATACGTAAGTCGTTTTGCTCATCATATTTAAGTAGATAACTCATCAGTTGTTTGCATCAGAGCGATAATTTTTGAGATAGTTATTAAAACTGTTTAAAGGTTGTCAAACGTTGTTTCTCGTTGTATATCCTTTAATTCTAGAGTTAAATTGATAAATAACGTGTACGAATTTGTTTAACGCATTTGTTTTGGTTACTCGACGTCTCCGTTCTCGTGTAGCATACATATTGCGTTTTTTTTTTTAATTTGCTTACCGGGCTAAAGGTTAGCATGTTTAAAATACGTAAGTCGTTTTGTTCATAAAATTTAAGTAGATAACTCATCAGTTGTTTGCATCAGAGCGATAATTTTTGAGATAGTTATTAAAACTGTTTAAAGGTTGTCAATCGTTGTTTCTCGTTGTATATCCTTTAATTCTAGAGTTAAATTGATAAATAACGTGTACGAATTTGTTTAACGCATTTGTTTTGGTTACTCGACGTCTCCGTTCTCGTGTAGCATACATATTGCGTTTTTTTTTTAATTTGCTTACCGGGCTAAAGGTTAGCATGTTTAAAATACGTAAGTCGTTTTGCTCATCATATTTAAGTAGATAACTCATCAGTTGTTTGCATCAGAGCGATAATTTTTGAGATAGTTATTAAAACTGTTTAAAGGTTGTCAAACGTTGTTTCTCGTTGTATATCCTTTAATTCTAGAGTTAAATTGATAAATAACGTGTACGAATTTGTTTAACGCATTTGTTTTGGTTACTCGACGTCTCCGTTCTCGTGTAGCCTACATATTGCGTTTTTTTTTTAATTTGCTTACCGGGCTAAAGGTTAGCATGTTTAAAATACGTAAGTCGTTTTGTTCAACAAATTTAAGTAGATAACTCATCAGTTGTTTGCATCAGAGCGACAATTTTTGAGATAGTTATTAAAACTGTTTAAAGGTTGTCAAACGTTGTTTCTCGTTGTATATCCTTTAATTCTAGAGTTAAATTGATAAATAACGTGTACGAATTTGTTTAACGCATTTGTTTTGGTTACTCGACGTCTCCGTTCTCTTGTAGCCTACATATTGCGTTTTTTTTTTTTAATTTGCTTACCGGGCTAAAGGTTAGCATATTTAAAATACGTAAGTCGTTTTGTTCATCATATTTAAGTAGATAACTCATCAGTTGTTTGCATCAGAGCGATAATTTTTGAGATAGTTATTAAAACTGTTTAAAGGTTGTCAAACGTTGTTTCTCGTTGTATATCCTTTAATTCTAGAGTTAAATTGATAAATAACGTGTACGAATTTGTTTAACGCATTTGTTTTGGTTACTCGACGTCTCCGTTCTCGTGTAGCCTACATATTGCGTTTTTTTTTTTTAATTTGCTTACCGGGCTAAAGGTTAGCATGTTTAAAATACGTAAGTCGTTTTGTTCATCATATTTAAGTAGATAACTCATCAGTTGTGTGCATCAGAGCGATAATTTTTGAGATAGTTATTAAAACTGTTTAAAGGTTGTCAAACGTTGTTTCTCGTTGTATATCCTTTAATTCTAGAGTTAAATTGATAAATAACGTGTACGAATTTGTTTAACGCATTTGTTTTGGTTACTCGACGTCTCCGTTCTCGTGTAGCCTACATATTGCGTTTTTTTTTTAATTTGCTTACCGGGCTAAAGGTTAGCATGTTAAAAATACGCAAGTCGTTTTGTTCATCATATTTAAGTAGATAACTCATCAGTTGTTTGCATCAGAGCGATAATTTTTGAGATAGTTATTAAAACTGTTTAAAGGTTGTCAAACGTTGTTTCTCGTTGTATATCCTTTAATTCTAGCGTTAAATTGATAAATAACGTGTACGAATTTGTTTAACGCATTTGTTTTGGTTACTCGACGTCTCCGTTCTCGTGTAGCCTACATATTGCGTTTTTTTTTTTAATTTGCTTACCGGGCTAAAGGTTAGCATGTTTAAAATACGTAAGTCGTTTTGTTCATCAAATTTAAATAGATAACTCATCAGTTGTTTGCATCAGAGCGATAATTTTTGAGATAGTTATTAAAACTGTTTAAAGGTTGTCAAACGTTGTTTCTCGTTGTATATCCTTTAATTCTAGAGTTAAATTGATAAATAACCTGTACGAATTTGTTTAACGCATTTGTTTTGGTTACTCGACGTCTCCGTTCTCGTGTAGCCTACATATTGCGTTTTTTTTTTTTAATTCGCTTACCGGGCTAAAGGTTAGCATGTTTAAAATACGTAAGTCGTTTTGTTCATCAAATTTAAGTAGATAACTCATCGGTTGTTTGCATCAGAGCGACAATTGTTGAGATAGTTATTAAAACTGTTTAAAGGTTGTCAAACGTTGTTTCTCGTTGTATATCCTTTAATTCTAGAGTTAAATTGATAAATAACGTGTACGAATTTGTTTAACGCATTTGTTTTGGTTACTCGACGTCTCTGTTCTCGTGTAGCCTACATATTGCGTTTTTTTTTTAATTTGCTTACCGGGCTAAAGGTTAGCATGTTTAAAATACGTAAGTCGTTTTGTTCATCAAATTTAAGTAGATAACTCATCAGTTGTTTGCATCAGAGCGACAATTATTGAGATAGTTATTAAAACTGTTTAAAGGTTGTCAAACGTTGTTTCTCGTTGTATATCCTTTAATTCTAGAGTTAAATTGATAAATAACGTGTACGAATTTGTTTAACGCATTTGTTTTGGTTACTCGACGTCTCCGTTCTCGTGTAGCCTACATATTGCGTTTTTTTTTTTAATTTGCTTACCGGGCTAAAGGTTAGCATGCTTAAAATACGTAAGTCGTTTTGTTAATCAAATTTAAGTAGATAACTCATCAGTTGTTTGCATCAGAGCGACAATTTTTGAGATAGTTATTAAAACTGTTTAAAGGTTGTCAAACGTTGTTTCTCGTTGTATATCCTTTAATCCTAGAGTTAAATTGATAAATAACGTGTACGAATTTGCTTAACGCATTTGTTTTGGTTACTCGACGTCTCCGTTCTCGTGTAGCCTACATATTGCGTTTTTTTTTTTAATTTGCTTACCGGGCTAAAGGTTAGCATGTTTAAAATACGTAAGTCGTTTTGTTCATAAAATTTAAGTAGATAACTCATCAGTTGTTTGCATCAGAGCGATAATTTTTGAGATAGTTATTAAAACTGTTTAAAGGTTGTCAAACGTTGTTTCTCGTTGTATATCCTTTAATTCTAGAGTTAAATTGATAAATAACGTGTACGAATTTGTTTAACGCATTTGTTTTGGTTACTCGACGTCTCTGTTCTCGTGTAGCCTACATATTGCGTTTTTTTTTTAATTTGCTTACCGGGCTAAAGGTTAGCATGTTTAAAATACGTAAGTCGTTTTGTTCATCAAATTTAAGTAGATAACTCATCAGTTGTTTGCATCAGAGCGATAATTTTTGAGATAGTTATTAAAACTGTTTAAAGGTTGTCAAACGTTGTTCCTCGTTGTATATCCTTTAATTCTAGAGTTAAATTGATAAATAACGTGTACGAATTTGTTTAACGCATTTGTTTTGGTTACTCGACGTCTCCGTTCTCGTGTAGCCTACATATTGCGTTTTTTTTTTAATTTGCTTACCGGGCTAAAGGTTAGCATGTTTAAAATACGTAAGTCGTTTTGTTTATCATATTTAGGTAGATAACTCATCAGTTGTTTGCATCAGAGCGACAATTTTTGAGATAGTTATTAAAACTGTTTAAAGGTTGTCAAACGTTGTTTCTCGTTGTATATCCTTTAATCCTAGAGTTAAATTGATAAATAACGTGTACGAATTTGTTTAACGCATTTGTTTTGGTTACTCGACGTCTCCGTTCTCGTGTAGCCTACATATTGCGTTTTTTTTTAATTTGCTTACCGGGCTAAAGGTTAGCATGCTTAAAATACGTAAGTCGTTTTGTTCAACAAATTTGAGTAGATAACTCATCAGTTGTTTGCATCAGAGCGACAATTTTTGAGATAGTTATTAAAACTGTTTAAAGGTTGTCAAACGTTGTTTCTCGTTGTATATCCTTTAATTCTAGAGTTAAATTGATAAATAACGTGTACGAATTTGTTTAACGCATTTGTTTTGGTTACTCGACGTCTCCGTTCTCGTGTAGCCTACATATTGCGCTTTTTTTTTTAATTTGCTTACCGGGCTAAAGGTTAGCATGTTTAAAATACGTAAGTCGTTTTGTTCAACAAATTTAAGTAGATAACTCATCAGTTGTTTGCATCAGAGCGATAATTTTTGAGATAGTTATTAAAACTGTTTAAAGGTTGTCAAACGTTGTTTCTCGTTGTATATCCTTTAATTCTAGAGTTAAATTGATAAATAACGTGTTCGAATTTTTTTAACGCATTTGTTTTGGTTACTCGACGTCTCCGTTCTCGTGTAGCCTACATATTGCGTTTTTTTTTTAATTTGCTTACCGGGCTAAAGGTTAGCATGTTTAAAATACGTAAGTCGTTTTGTTCATCAAATTTAAGTAGATAACTCATCAGTTGTTTGCATCAGAGCGATAATTTTTGAGATAGTTATTAAAACTGTTTAAAGGTTGTCAAACGTTGTTTCTCGTTGTATATCCTTTAATTCTAGAGTTAAATTGATAAATAACGTGTACGAATTTGTTTAACGCATTTGTGTTGGTTACTCGACGTCTCCGTTCTCGTGTAGCCTACATATTGCGTTTTTTTTTTAATTTGCTTACCGGGCTAAAGGTTAGCATGTTTAAAATACGTAAGTCGTTTTGTTCATAAAATTTAAGTAGATAACTCATCAGTTGTTTGCATCAGAGCGATAATTTTTGAGATAGTTATTAAAACTGTTTAAAGGTTGTCAAACGTTGTTTCTCGTTGTATATCCTTTAATCCTAGAGTTAAATTGATAAATAACGTGTACGAATTTGTTTAACGCATTTGTTTTGGTTACTCGACGTCTCCGTTCTCGTGTAGCCTACATATTGCGTTTTTTTTTTAATTTGCTTACCGAGCTAAAGGTTAGCATGTTTAAAATACGTAAGTCGTTTTGCTCATCATATTTAAGTAGATAACTCATCAGTTGTTTGCATCAGAGCGATAATTTTTGAGATAGTTATTAAAACTGTTTAAAGGTTGTTAAACGTTGTTTCTCGTTGTATATCCTTTAATTCTAGAGTTAAATTGATAAATAACGTGTACGAATTTGTTTAACGCATTTGTTTTGGTTACTCGACGTCTCCGTTCTCGTGTAGCATACATATTGCGTTTTTTTTTTAATTTGCTTACCGGGCTAAAGGTTAGCATGTTTAAAATACGTAAGTCGTTTTGCTCATCATATTTAAGTAGATAACTCATCAGTTGTTTGCATCAGAGCGATAATTTTTGAGATAGTTATTAAAACTGTTTAAAGGTTGTCAAACGTTGTTTCTCGTTGTATATCCTTTAATTCTAGAGTTAAATTGATAAATAACGTGTACGAATTTGTTTAACGCATTTGTTTTGGTTACTCGACGTCTCCGTTCTCGTGTAGCCTACATATTGCGTTTTTTTTTAATTTGCTTACCGGGCTAAAGGTTAGCATGTTTAAAATACGTAAGTCGTTTTGTTCAACAAATTTAAGTAGATAACTCATCAGTTGTTTGCATCAGAGCGACAATTTTTGAGATAGTTATTAAAACTGTTTAAAGGTTGTCAAACGTTGTTTCTCGTTGTATATCCTTTAATTCTAGAGTTAAATTGATAAATAACGTGTACGAATTTGTTTAACGCATTTGTTTTGGTTACTCGACGTCTCCGTTCTCTTGTAGCCTACATATTGCGTTTTTTTTTTTAATTTGCTTACCGGGCTAAAGGTTAGCATGTTTAAAATACGTAAGTCGTTTTGTTCATCATATTTAAGTAGATAACTCATCAGTTGTTTGCATCAGAGCGATAATTTTTGAGATAGTTATTAAAACTGTTTAAAGGTTGTCAAACGTTGTTTCTCGTTGTATATCCTTTAATTCTAGAGTTAAATTGATAAATAACGTGTACGAATTTGTTTAACGCATTTGTTTTGGTTACTCGACGTCTCCGTTCTCGCGTAGCCTACATATTGCGTTTTTTTTTTTTAATTTGCTTACCGGGCTAAAGGTTAGCATGTTTAAAATACGTAAGTCGTTTTGTTCATCATATTTAAGTAGATAACTCATCAGTTGTGTGCATCAGAGCGATAATTTTTGAGATAGTTATTAAAACTGTTTAAAGGTTGTCAAACGTTGTTTCTCGTTGTATATCCTTTAATTCTAGAGTTAAATTGATAAATAACGTGTACGAATTTGTTTAACGCATTTGTTTTGGTTACTCGACGTCTCCGTTCTCGTGTAGCCTACATATTGCGTTTTTTTTTTAAGTTGCTTACCGGGCTAAAGGTTAGCATGTTTAAAATACGTAAGTCGTTTTGTTCATCAAATTTAAATAGATAACTCATCAGTTGTTTGCATCAGAGCGATAATTTTTGAGATAGTTATTAAAACTGTTTAAAGGTTGTCAAACGTTGTTTCTCATTGTATATCCTTTAATTCTAGAGTTAAATTGATAAATAACGTGTACGAATTTGTTTAACGCATTTGTTTTGGTTACTCGACGTCTCCGTTCTCGTGTAGCCTACATATTGGGTTTTTTTTTTTAATTCGCTTACCGGGCTAAAGGTTAGCATGTTTAAAATACGTAAGTCGTTTTGTTCATCAAATTTAAGTAGATAACTCATCAGTTGTTTGCATCAGAGCGACAATTGTTGAGATAGTTATTAAAACTGTTTAAAGGTTGTCAAACGTTGTTTCTCGTTGTATATCCTTTAATTCTAGAGTTAAATTGATAAATAACGTGTACGAATTTGTTTAACGCATTTGTTTTGGTTACTCGACGTCTCTGTTCTCGTGTAGCCTACATATTGCGTTTTTTTTTTTAATTTGCTTACCGGGCTAAAGGTTAGCATGTTTAAAATACGTAAGTCGTTTTGTTCATCAAATTTAAATAGATAACTCATCAGTTGTTTGCATCAGAGCGACAATTTTTGAGATAGTTATTAAAACTGTTTAAAGGTTGTCAAACGTTGTTTCTCGTTGTATATCCTTTAATTCTAGAGTTAAATTGATAAATAACGTGTACGAATTTGTTTAACGCATTTGTTTTGGTTACTCGACGTCTCCGTTCTCGTGTAGCCTACATATTGCGTTTTTTTTTTAATTTGCTTACCGGGCTAAAGGTTAGCATGTTTAAAATACGTAAGTCGTTTTGTTCATCAAATTTAAATAGATAACTCATCAGTTGTTTGCATCAGAGCGATAATTTTTGAGATAGTTATTAAAACTGTTTAAAGGTTGTCAAACGTTGTTTCTCGTTGTATATCCTTTAATTCTAGAGTTAAATTGATAAATAACGTGTACGAATTTGTTTAACGCATTTGTTTTGGTTACTCGACGTCTCCGTTCTCGTGTAGCCTACATATTGCGTTTTTTTTTTTAATTTGCTTACCGGGCTAAAGGTTAGCATGCTTAAAATACGTAAGTCGTTTTGTTCATCATATTTAAGTAGATAACTCATCAGTTGTTTGCATCAGAGCGATAATTTTTGAGATAGTTATTAAAACTGTTTAAAGGTTGTCAAACGTTGTTTCTCGTTGTATATCCTTTAATTCTAGAGTTAAATTGATAAATAACGTGTACGAATTTGTTTAACGCATTTGTTTTGGTTACTCGACGTCTCCGTTCTCGCGTAGCCTACATATTGCGTTTTTTTTTTTAATTTGCTTACCGGGCTAAAGGTTAGCATGCTTAAAATACGTAAGTCGTTTTGTTTATCAAATTTAAGTAGATAACTCATCAGTTGTTTGCATCAGAGCGACAATTTTTGAGATAGTTATTAAAACTGTTTAAAGGTTGTCAAACGTTGTTTCTCGTTGTATATCCTTTAATTCTAGAGTTAAATTGATAAATAACGTGTACGAATTTGTTTAACGCATTTGTTTTGGTTACTCGACGTCTCCGTTCTCGTGTAGCCTACATATTGCGTTTTTTTTTAATTTGCTTACCGGGCTAAAGGTTAGCATGCTTAAAATACGTAAGTCGTTTTGTTCAACAAATTTGAGTAGATAACTCATCAGTTGTTTGCATCAGAGCGACAATTTTTGAGATAGTTATTAAAACTGTTTAAAGGTTGTCAAACGTTGTTTCTCGTTGTATATCCTTTAATTCTAGAGTTAGATTGATAAATAACGTGTACGAATTTGTTTAACGCATTTGTTTTGGTTACTCGACGTCTCCGTTCTCGTGTAGCCTACATATTGCGTTTTTTTTTTAATTTGCTTACCGGGCTAAAGGTTAGCATGTTAAAAATACGTAAGTCGTTTTGTTCATCATATTTAAGTAGATAACTCATCAGTTGTTTGCATCAGAGCGATAATTTTTGAGATAGTTATTAAAACTGTTTAAAGGTTGTCAAACGTTGTTTCTCGTTGTATATCCTTTAATTCTAGAGTTAAATTGATAAATAACGTGTAAGAATTTGTTTAACGCATTTGTTTTGGTTACTCGACGTCTCCGTTCTCGTGTAGCCTACATATTGCGTTTTTTTTTTAATTTGCTTACCGGGCTAAAGGTTAGCATGTTTAAAATACGTAAGTCGTTTTGTTCATCAAATTTAAATAGATAACTCATCAGTTGTTTGCATCAGAGCGATAATTTTTGAGATAGTTATTGAAACTGTTTAAAGGTTGTCAAACGTTGTTTCTCGTTGTATATCCTTTAATTCTAGAGTTAAATTGATAAATAACGTGTACGAATTTGTTTAACGCATTTGTTTTGGTTACTCGACGTCTCCGTTCTCGTGTAGCCTACATATTGCGTTTTTTTTTTTTAATTCGCTTACCGGGCTAAAGGTTAGCATGTTTAAAATACGTAAGTCGTTTTGTTCATCAAATTTAAGTAGATAACTCATCAGTTGTTTGCATCAGAGCGACAATTGTTGAGATAGTTATTAAAACTGTTTAAAGGTTGTCAAACGTTGTTTCTCGTTGTATATCCTTTAATTCTAGAGTTAAATTGATAAATAACGTGTACGAATTTGTTTAACGCATTTGTTTTGGTTACTCGACGTCTCTGTTCTCGTGTAGCCTACATATTGCGTTTTTTTTTTAATTTGCTTACCGGGCTAAAGGTTAGCATGTTTAAAATACGTAAGTCGTTTTGTTCATCAAATTTAAGTAGATAACTCATCAGTTGTTTGCATCAGAGCGACAATTTTTGAGATAGTTATTAAAACTGTTTAAAGGTTGTCAAGCGTTGTTTCTCGTTGTATATCCTTTAATTCTAGAGTTAAATTGATAAATAACGTGTACGAATTTGTTTAACGCATTTGTTTTGGTTACTCGACGTCTCCGTTCTCGTGTAGCCTACATATTGCGTTTTTTTTTTTAATTTGCTTACCGGGCTAAAGGTTAGCATGCTTAAAATACGTAAGTCGTTTTGTTCATCATATTTAAGTAGATAACTCATCAGTTGTTTGCATCAGAGCGATAATTTTTGAGATAGTTATTAAAACTGTTTAAAGGTTGTCAAACGTTATTTCTCGTTGTATATCCTTTAATTCTAGAGTTAAATTGATAAATAACGTGTACGAATTTGTTTAACGCATTTGTTTTGGTTACTCGACGTCTCCGTTCTCGCGTAGCCTACATATTGCGTTTTTTTTTTTAATTTGCTTACCGGGCTAAAGGTTAGCATGCTTAAAATACGTAAGTCGTTTTGTTCATCAAATTTAAGTAGATAACTCATCAGTTGTTTGCATCAGAGCGACAATTTTTGAGATAGTTATTAAAACTGTTTAAAGGTTGTCAAACGTTGTTTCTCGTTGTATATCCTTTAATTCTAGAGTTAAATTGATAAATAACGTGTACGAATTTGTTTAACGCATTTGCTTTGGTTACTCGACGTCTCCGTTCTCGTGTAGCCTACATATTGCGTTTTTTTTTTAATTTGCTTACCGGGCTAAAGGTTAGCATGCTTAAAATACGTAAGTCGTTTTGTTCAACAAATTTGAGTAGATAACTCATCAGATGTTTGCATCAGAGCGACAATTTTTGAGATAGTTATTAAAACTGTTTAAAGGTTGTCAAACGTTGTTTCTCGTTGTATATCCTTTAATTCTAGAGTTAAATTGATAAATAACGTGTACGAATTTGTTTAACGCATTTGTTTTGGTTACTCGACGTCTCCGTTCTCGTGTAGCCTACATATTGCGTTTTTTTTTTAATTTGCTTACCGGGCTAAAGGTTAGCATGTTTAAAATACGTAAGTCGTTTTGTTCATAACATTTAAGTAGATAACTCATCAGTTGTTTGCATCAGAGCGATAATTTTTGAGATAGTTATTAAAACTGTTTAAAGGTTGTCAAACGTTGTTTCTCGTTGTATATCCTTTAATCCTAGAGTTAAATTGATAAATAACGTGTACGAATTTGTTTAACGCATTTGTTTTGGTTACTCGACGTCTCCGTTCTCGTGTAGCCTACATATTGCGTTTTTTTTTTAATTTGCTTACCGGGCTAAAGGTTAGCATGCTTAAAATACGTAAGTCGTTTTGTTCAACAAATTTGAGTAGATAACTCATCAGTTGTTTGCATCAGAGCGACAATTTTTGAGATAGTTATTAAAACTGTTTAAAGGTTGTCAAACGTTGTTTCTCGTTGTATATCCTTTAATTCTAGAGTTAAATTGATAAATAACGTGTACGAATTTGTTTAACGCATTTGTTTTGGTTACTCGACGTCTCCGTTCTCGTGTAGCCTACATATTGCGTTTTTTTTTTAATTTGCTTACCGGGCTAAAGGTTAGCATGCTTAAAATACGTAAGTCGTTTTGTTCAACAAATTTGAGTAGATAACTCATCAGTTGTTTGCATCAGAGCGACAATTTTTGAGATAGTTTTAAAACTGTTTAAAGGTTGTCAAACGTTTTTTCTCGTTGTATATCCTTTAATTCTAGAGTTAAATTGATAAATAACGTGTACGAATTTGTTTAACGCATTTGTTTTGGTTACTCGACGTCTCCGTTCTCGTGTAGCCTACATATTGCGTTTTTTTTTTAATTTGCTTACCGGGCTAAAGGTTAGCATGCTTAAAATACGTAAGTAGTTTTGTTCATCATATTTAAGTAGATAACTCATCAGTTGTTTGCATCAGAGCGATAATTTTTGAGATAGTTATTAAAACTGTTTAAAGGTTGTCAAACGTTGTTTCTCGTTGTATATCCTTTAATTCTAGGGTTAAATTGATAAATAACGTGTACGAATTTGTTTAACGCATTTGTTTTGGTTACTCGACGTCTCCGTTCTCGCGTAGCCTACATATTGCGTTTTTTTTTTAATTTGCTTACCGGGCTAAAGGTTAGCATGCTTAAAATACGTAAGTCGTTTTGTTCATCAAATTTAAGTAGATAACTCATCAGTTGTTTGCATCAGAGCGACAATTTTTGAGATAGTTATTAAAACTGTTTAAAGGTTGTCAAACGTTGTTTCTCGTTGTATATCCTTTAATTCTAGAGTTAAATTGATAAATAACGTGTACGAATTTGTTTAACGCATTTGTTTTGGTTACTCGACGTCTCCGTTCTCGTGTAGCCTACATATTGCGTTTTTTTTTTAATTTGCTTACCGGGCTAAAGGTTAGCATGCTTAAAATACGTAAGTCGTTTTGTTCAACAAATTTGAGTAGATAACTCATCAGTTGTTTGCATCAGAGCGACAATTTTTGAGATAGTTATTAAAACTGTTTAAAGGTTGTCAAACGTTGTTTCTCGTTGTATATCCTTTAATTCTAGAGTTAAATTGATAAATAACGTGTACGAATTTGTTTAACGCATTTGTTTTGGTTACTCGACGTCTCCGTTCTCGTGTAGCCTACATATTGCGTTTTTTTTTTAATTTGCTTACCGGGCTAAAGGTTAGCATGTTTAAAATACGTAAGTCGTTTTGTTCATAAAATTTAAGTAGATAACTCATCAGTTGTTTGTATCAGAGCGATAATTTTTGAGATAGTTATTAAAACTGTTTAAAGGTTGTCAAACGTTGTTTCTCGTTGTATATCCTTTAATCCTAGAGTTAAATTGATAAATAACGTGTACGAATTTGTTTAACGCATTTGTTTTGGTTACTCGACGTCTCCGTTCTCGTGTAGCCTACATATTGCGTTTTTTTTTTTTTAATTTGCTTACCGGGCTAAAGGTTAGCATGTTTAAAATACGTAAGTCGTTTTGTTCATCAAATTTAAGTAGATAACTCATCAGTTGTTTGCATCAGAGCGATAATTTTTGAGATAGTTATTAAAACTGTTTAAAGGTTGTCAAACGTTGTTTCTCGTTGTATATCCTTTAATTCTAGAGTTAAATTAATAAATAACGTGTACGAATTTGTTTAACGCATTTGTTTTGGTTACTCGACGTCTCCGTTCTCGTGTAGCCTACATATTGGGTTTTTTTTTTAATTTGCTTACCGGGCTAAAGGTTAGCATGTTTAAAATACGTAAGTCGTTTTGTTCATCATATTTAAGTAGATAACTCATCAGTTGTTTGCATCAGAGCGATAATTTTTGAGATAGTTATTAAAACTGTTTAAAGGTTGTCAAACGTTGTTTCTCGTTGTATATCCTTTAATTCTAGAGTTAAATTGATAAATAACGTGTACGAATTTGTTTAACGCATTTGTTTTGGTTACTCGACGTCTCCGTTCTCGTGTAGCCTACATATTGCGTTTTTTTTTTAATTTGCTTACCGGGCTAAAGGTTAGCATGCTTAAAATACGTAAGTCGTTTTGTTCAACAAATTTGAGTAGATAACTCATCAGTTGTTTGCATCAGAGCGACAATTTTTGAGATAGTTATTAAAACTGTTTAAAGGTTGTCAAACGTTGTTTCTCGTTGTATATCCTTTAATTCTAGAGTTAAATTGATAAATAACGTGTACGAATTTGTTTAACGCATTTGTTTTGGTTACTCGACGTCTCCGTTCTCGTGTAGCCTACATATTGCGTTTTTTTTTTTAATTTGCTTACCGGGCTAAAGGTTAGCATGTTTAAAATACGTAAGTCGTTTTGTTCATAAAATTTAAGTAGATAACTCATCAGTTGTTTGCATCAGAGCGATAATTTTTGAGATAGTTATTAAAACTGTTTAAAGGTTGTCAAACGTTGTTTCTCGTTGTATATCCTTTAATCCTAGAGTTAAATTGATAAATAACGTGTACGAATTTGTTTAACGCATTTGTTTTGGTTACTCGACGTCTCCGTTCTCGTGTAGCCTACATATTGCGTTTTTTTTTTAATTTGCTTACCGGGCTAAAGGTTAGCATGTTTAAAATACGTAAGTCGTTTTGTTCATCAAATTTAAGTTGATAACTCATCAGTTGTTTGCATCAGAGCGATAATTTTTGAGATAGTTATTAAAACTGTTTAAAGGTTGTCAAACGTTGTTTCTCGTTGTATATCCTTTAATTCTAGAGTTAAATTGATAAATAACGTGTACGAATTTGTTTAACGCATTTGTTTTGGTTACTCGACGTCTCCGTTCTCGTGTAGCCTACATATTGCGTTTTTTTTTTAATTTGCTTACCGGGCTAAATGTTAGCATGTTTAAAATACGTAAGTCGTTTTGTTCATCATATTTAAGTAGATAACTCATCAGTTGTTTGCATCAGAGCGATAATTTTTGAGATAGTTATTAAAACTGTTTAAAGGTTGTCAAACGTTGTTTCTCGTTGTATATCCTTTAATTCTAGAGTTAAATTGATAAATAACGTGTACGAATTTGTTTAACGCATTTGTTTTGGTTACTCGACGTCTCTGTTCTCGTGTAGCCTACATATTGCGTTTTTTTTTTAATTTGCTTACCGGGCTAAAGGTTAGCATGCTTAAAATACGTAAGTCGTTTTGTTCATCATATTTAAGTAGATAACTCATCAGTTGTTTGCATCAGAGCGATAATTTTTGAGATAGTTATTAAAACTGTTTAAAGGTTGTCAAACGTTGTTTCTCGTTGTATATCCTTTAATTCTAGAGTTAAATTGATAAATAACGTGTACGAATTTGTTTAACGCATTTGTTTTGGTTACTCGACGTCTCCGTTCTCGTGTAGCCTACATATTGCGTTTTTTTTTTAATTTGCTTACCGGGCTAAAGGTTAGCATGCTTAAAATACGTAAGTCGTTTTGTTCATCAAATTTAAGTAGATAACTCATCAGTTGTTTGCATCAGAGCGACAATTTTTGAGATAGTTATTAAAACTGTTTAAAGGTTGTCAAACGTTGTTCCTCGTTGTATATCTTTTAATTCTAGAGTTAAATTGATAAATAACGTGTACGAATTTGTTTAACGCATTTGTTTTGGTTACTCGACGTCTCCGTTCTCGTGTAGCCTACATATTGCGTTTTTTTTTTAATTTGCTTACCGGGCTAAAGGTTAGCATGCTTAAAATACGTAAGTCGTTTTGTTCAACAAATTTGAGTAGATAACTCATCAGTTGTTTGCATCAGAGCGACAATTTTTGAGATAGTTATTAAAACTGTTTAAAGGTTGTCAAACGTTGTTTCTCGTTGTATATCCTTTAATTCTAGAGTTAAATTGATAAATAACGTGTACGAATTTGTTTAACGCATTTGTTTTGGTTACTCGACGTCTCCGTTCTCGTGTAGCCTACATATTGCGTTTTTTTTTTAATTTGCTTACCGGGCTAAAGGTTAGCATGCTTAAAATACGTAAGTCGTTTTGTTCATCAAATTTAAGTAGATAACTCATCAGTTGTTTGCATCAGAGCGATAATTTTTGAGATAGTTATTAAAACTGTTTAAAGGTTGTCAAACGTTGTTTCTCGTTGTATATCCTTTAATTCTAGAGTTAAATTGATAAATAACGTGTACGAATTTGTTTAACGCATTTGTTTTGGTTACTCGACGTCTCCGTTCTCGTGTAGCCTACATATTGCGTTTTTTTTTAATTTGCTTACCGGGCTAAAGGTTAGCGTGTTTAAAATACGTAAGTCGTTTTGTTCATCAAATTTAAGTAGATAATTCATCAGTTGTTTGCATCAGAGCGATAATTGTTGAGATAGTTATTAAAACTCTTTAAAGGTTGTCAAACGTTGTTTCTCGTTGTATATCCTTTAATTCTAGAGTTAAATTGATAAATAACGTGTAGGAATTTGTTTAACGCATTTGTTTTGGTCTCCGTTCTCGTGTAGCCTAAAATTGCGTTTTTTTTTTTTAATTTGCTTACCGGGCTAAAGGTTAGCATGCTTAAAATACGTAAGTCGTTTTGTTCATCAAATTTAAGTAGATAACTCATCAGTTGTTTGCATCAGAGCGATAATTTTTGAGATAGTTATTAAAACTGTTTAAAGGTTGTCAAACGTTGTTTCTCGTTGTATATCCTTTAATTCTAGAGTTAAATTGATAAATAACGTGTACGAATTTGTTTAACGCATTTGTTTTGGTTACTCGACGTCTCCGTTCTCGTGTAGCCTACATATTGCGTTTTTTTTTTTAATTTGCTTACCAGGCTAAAGGTTAGCATGTTTAAAATACGTAAGTCGTTTTGTTCATCAAATTTAAGTAGATAACTCATCAGTTGTTTGCATCAGAGCGATAATTTTTGAGATAGTTA
This sequence comes from Eurosta solidaginis, assembly GCF_040869045.1. NCBI lineage: Eukaryota > Metazoa > Arthropoda > Insecta > Diptera > Tephritidae > Eurosta > Eurosta solidaginis. The sequence continues at coordinate 39,078 of NW_027137032.1, read as the reverse complement.
TTAAAACTGTTTAAAGGTTGTCAAACGTTGTTTCTCGTTGTATATCCTTTAATTCTAGAGTTAAATTGATAAATAACGTGTACGAATTTGTTTAACGCATTTGTTTTGGTTACTCGACGTCTCCGTTCTCGTGTAGCCTACATATTGCGTTTTTTTTTTAATTTGCTTACCGGGCTAAAGGTTAGCATGTTTAGAATACGTAAGTCGTTTTGTTCAACAAATTTGAGTAGATAACTCATCAGTTGTTTGCATCAGAGCGATAATTTTTGAGATAGTTATTAAAACTGTTTAAAGGTTGTCAAACGTTGTTTCTCGTTGTATATCCTTTAATTCTAGAGTTAAATTGATAAATAACGTGTACGAATTTGTTTAACGCATTTGTTTTGGTTACTCGACGTCTCCGTTCTCGTGTAGCCTACATATTGCGTTTTTTTTTTAATTTGCTTACCGGGCTAAAGGTTAGCATGTTTAAAATACGTAAGTCGTTTTGTTCATCATATTTAAGTAGATAACTCATCAGTTGTTTGCATCAGAGCGATAATTTTTGAGATAGTTATTAAAACTGTTTAAAGGTTGTCAAACGTTGTTTCTCGTTGTATATCCTTTAATTCAAGAGTTAAATTGATAAATAACGTGTACGAATTTGTTTAACGCATTTGTTTTGGTTACTCGACGTCTCCGTTCTCGTTTAGCCTACATATTGCGTTTTTTTTTAATTTGCTTACCGGGCTAAAGGTTAGCATGTTTAAAATACGTAAATCGTTTTGTTCATCATATTTAAGTAGATAACTCATCAGTTGTTTGCATCAGAGCGATAATTTTTGAGATAGTTATTAAAACTGTTTAAAGGTTGTCAAACGTTGTTTCTCGTTGTATATCCTTTAATTCTAGAGTTAAATTGATAAATAACGTGTACGAATTTGTTTAACGCATTTGTTTTGGTTACTCGACGTCTCCGTTCTCGTGTACCCTACATATTGCGTTTTTTTTTTAATTTGCTTACCGGGCTAAAGGTTAGCATGTTTAAAATACGTAAGTCGTTTTGTTCATCAAATTTAAGTAGATAACTCATCAGTTGTTTGCCTCAGAGCGATAATTTTTGAGATAGTTATTAAAACTGTTTAAAGGTTGTCAAACGTTGTTTCTCGTTGTATATCCTTTAATTCTAGAGTTAAATTGATAAATAACGTGTACGAATTTGTTTAACGCATTTGTTTTGGTTACTCGACGTCTCCGTTCTCGTGTAGCCCACATATTGCGTTTTTTTTTTAATTTGCTTACCGGGCTAAAGGTTAGCATGTTTAAAATACGTAAGTCGTTTTGTTCATCATATTTAAGTAGATAACTCATCAGTTGTTTGCATCCGAGCGATAATTTTTGAGATAGTTATTAAAACTGTTTAAAGGTTGTCTAACGTTGTTTCTCGTTGTATATCCTTTAATTCTAGAGTTAAATTGATAAATAACGTGTACGAATTTGTTTAACGGATTTGTTTTGGTTACTCGACGTCTCCGTTCTCGTGTAGCCTACATATTGCGTTTTTTTTTTAATTTGCTTACCGGGCTAAAGGTTAGCATGTTTAAAATACGTAAGTCCTTTTGTTCATCAAATTTAAGTAGATGACTCGTCAGTTGTTTGCATCAGAGCGATAATTTTTGAGATAGTTATTAAAACTGTTTAAAGGTTGTCAAACGTTGTTTCTCGTTGTATATCCTTTAATTCTAGAGTTAAATTGATAAATAACGTGTACGAATTTGTTTAACGCATTTGTTTTGGTTACTCGACGTCTCCGTTCTCGTGTAGCCTACATATTGCGTTTTTTTTTAATTTGCTTACCGGGCTAAAGGTTAGCGTGTTTAAAATACGTAAGTCGTTTTGTTCATCAAATTTAAGTAGATAACTCATCAGTTGTTTGCATCAGAGCGATAATTTTTGAGATAGTTATTAAAACTCTTTAAAGGTTGTCAAACGTTGTTTCTCGTTGTATATCCTTTAATTCTAGAGTTAAATTGATAAATAACGTGTTGTTTCTCGTTGTATATCCTTTAATTCTAGAGTTAAATTGATAAATAACGTGTACGAATTTGTTTAACGCATTTGTTTTGGTTACTCGACGTCTCCGTTCTCTTGTAGCCTATATATTGCGTTTTTTTTTTAATTTGCTTACCGGGCTAAAGGTTAGCATGTTTAAAATACGTAAGTCGTTTTGTTCATCAAATTTAAGTAGATAACTCATCAGTTGTTTGCATCAGAGCGATATTTTTTGAGATAGTTATTAAAACTGTTTAAAGGTTGTCAAACGTTGTTTCTCGTTGTATATCCTTTAATTCTAGAGTTAAATTGATAAATAACGTGTACGAATTTGTTTAACGCATTTGTTTTGGTTACTCGACGTCTCCGTTCTCGTGTAGCCTACATATTGCGTTTTTTTTTTAATTTGCTTACCGGGCTAAAGGTTAGCATGTTTAAAATACGTAAGTCGTTTTGTTCAACAAATTTAAGTAGATAACTCATCAGTTGTTTGCATCAGAGCGATAATTTTTGAGATAGTTATTAAAACTGTTTAAAGGTTGTCAAACGTTGTTTCTCGTTGTATATCCTTTAATTCTAGAGTTAAATTGATAAATAACGTGTACGAATTTGTTTAACGCATTTGTTTTGGTTACTCGACGTCTCCGTTCTCGTTTAGCCTACATATTGCGTTTTTTTTTAATTTGCTTACCGGGCTAAAGGTTAGCATGTTTAAAATACGTAAGTCGTTTTGTTCATCATATTTAAGTAGATAACTCATCAGTTGTTTGCATCAGAGCGATAATTTTTGAGATAGTTATTAAAACTGTTTAAAGGTTGTCAAACGTTGTTTCTCGTTGTATATCCTTTAATTCTAGAGTTAAATTGATAAATAACGTGTACGAATTTGTTTAACGCATTTGTTTTGGTTACTCGACGTCTCCGTTCTCGTGTAGCCTACATATTGCGTTTTTTTTTTTTAATTTGCTTACCGGGCTAAAGGTTAGCATGTTTAAAATACGTAAGTCGTTTTGTTCATCAAATTTAAGTAGATAACTCATCAGTTGTTTGCATCAGAGCGATAATTTTTGAGACAGTTATTAAAACTGTTTAAAGGTTGTCAAACGTTGTTTCTCGTTGTATATCCTTTAATTCTAGAGTTAAATTGATAAATAACGTGTACGAATTTGTTTAACGCATTTGTTTTGGTTACTCGACGTCTCCGTTCTCGTGTAGCCTACATATTGCGTTTTTTTTTTAATTTGCTTACCGGGCTAAAGGTTAGCATGTTTAAAATACGTAAGTCGTTTTGTTCATCATATTTAAGTAGATAACTCATCAGTTGTTTGCATCAGAGCGATAATTTTTGAGATAGTTATTAAAACTGTTTAAAGGTTGTCAAACGTTGTTTCTCGTTGTATATCCTTTAATTCTAGAGTTAAATTGATAAATAACGTGTACGAATTTGTTTAACGCATTTGTTTTGGTTACTCGACGTCTCCGTTCTCGTGTAGCCTACATATTGCGTTTTTTTTTTAATTTGCTTACCGGGCTAAAGGTTAGCATGTTTAAAATACGTAAGTCGTTTTGTTCATCAAATTTAAGTAGATAACTCATCAGTTGTTTGCCTCAGAGCGATAATTTTTGAGATAGTTATTAAAACTGTTTAAAGGTTGTCAAACGTTGTTTCTCGTTGTATATCCTTTAATTCTAGAGTTAAATTGATAAATAACGTGTACGAATTTGTTTAACGCATTTGTTTTGGTTACTCGACGTCTCCGTTCTCGTGTAGCCTACATATTGCGTTTTTTTTTTAATTTGCTTACCGGGCTAAAGGTTAACATGCTTAAAATACGTAAGTCGTTTTGTTCATCAAATTTAAGTAGATAACTCATCAGTTGTTTGCATCAGAGCGATAATTTTTGAGATAGTTATTAAAACTGTTTAAAGGTTGTCAAACGTTGTTTCTCGTTGTATATCCTTTAATTCTAGAGTTAAATTGATAAATAACGTGTACGAATTTGTTTAACGCATTTGTTTTGGTTACTCGACGTCTCCGTTCTCGTGTAGCCTACATATTGCGTTTTTTTTTTAATTTGCTTACCGGGCTAAAGGTTAGCGTGTTTAAAATACGTAAGTCGTTTTGTTCATCAAATTTAAGTAGATAACTCATCAGTTGTTTGCATCAGAGCGATAATTTTTGAGATAGTTATTAAAACTCTTTAAAGGTTGTCAAACGTTGTTTCTCGTTGTATATCCTTTAATTCTAGAGTTAAATTGATAAATAACGTGTACGAATTTGTTTAACGCATTTGTTTTGGTTACTCGACGTCTCCGTTCTCGTGTAGCCCACATATTGCGTTTTTTTTTTAATTTGCTTAACGGGCTAAAGGTTAGCATGTTTAAAATACGTAAGTCGTTTTGTTCATCATATTTAAGTAGATAACTCATCAGTTGTTTGCATCAGAGCGATAATTTTTTAGATAGTTATTAAAACTGTTTAAAGGTTGTCAAACATTGTTTCTCGTTGTATATCCTTTAATTCTAGAGTTAAATTGATAAATAACGTGTACGAATTTGTTTAACGCATTTGTTTTGGTTACTCGACGTCTCCGTTCTCGTGTAGCCTACATATTGCGTTTTTTTTTTTAATTTGCTTACCGGGCTAAAGGTTAGCATGTTTAAAATACGTAAGTCGTTTTGTTCATCATATTTAAGTAGATAACTCATCAGTTGTTTGCATCAGAGCTACAATTTTTGAGATAGTTATTAAAACTGTTTAAAGGTTGTCAAACGTTGTTTCTCGTTGTATATCCTTTAATCCTAGAGTTAAATTGATAAATAGCGTGTACGAATTGGTTTAACGCATTTGTTTTGGTTACTCGACGTCTCCGTTCTCGTGTAGCCTACATATTGCGTTTTTTTTTTAATTTGCTTACCGGGCTAAGGGTTAGCATGTTTAAAATACGTAAGTCGTTTTGTTCATCATATTTAAGTAGATAACTCATCAGTTGTTTGCATCAGAGCGATAATTTTTGAGATAGTTATTAAAACTGTTTAAAGGTTGTCAAACGTTGTTTCTCGTTGTATATCCTTTAATTCTAGAGTTAAATTGATAAATAACGTGTACGAATTTGTTCAACGCATTTGTTTTGGTTACTCGACGTCTCCGTTCTCGTGTAGCCTACATATTGCGTTTTTTTTTTAATTTGCTTACCGGGCTAAAGGTTAGCATGTTTAAAATACGTAAGTCGTTTTGTTCATCAAATTTAAGTAGATAACTCATCAGTTGTTTGCATCAGAGCGACAATTTTTGAGATAGTTATTAAAACTGTTTAAAGGTTGTCAAACGTTGTTTCTCGTTGTATATCCTTTAATCCTAGAGTTAAATTGATAAATAACGTGTACGAATTTGTTTAACGCATTTGTTTTGGTTACTCGACGTCTCCGTTCTCGTGTAGCCTACATATTGCGTTTTTTTTTTAATTTGCTTACCGGGCTAAAGGTTAGCATGTTTAAAATACGTAAGTCGTTTTGTTCAACAAATTTAAGTAGATAACTCATCAGTTGTTTGCATCAGAGCGATAATTTTTGAGATAGTTATTAAAACTGTTTAAAGGTTGTCAAACGTTGTTTCTCGTTGTATATCCTTTAATTCTAGAGTTAAATTGATAAATAACGTGTACGAATTTGTTTAACGCATTTGTTTTGGTTACTAGACGTCTCCGTTCTCGTGTAGCCTACATATTGCGTTTTTTTTTTAATTTGCTTACCGGGCTAAAGGTTAGCATGTTTAAAATACGTAAGTCGTTTTGTTCATCAAATTTAAGTAGATAACTCGTCAGTTGTTTGCATCAGAGCGATAATTTTTGAGATAGTTATTAAAACAGTTTAAAGGTTGTCAAACGTTGTTTCTCGTTGTATATCCTTTAATTCTAGAGTTAAATTGATAAATAACGTGTACGAATTTGTTTAACGCATTTGTTTTGGTTACTCGACGTCTCCGTTCTCTTGTAGCCTACATATTGCGTTTTTTTTTTTAATTTGCTTACCGGGCTAAAGGTTAGCATGTTTAAAATACGTAAGTCGTTTTGTTCATCAAAATTAAGTAGATAACTCATCAGTTGTTTGCATCAGAGCGATAATTTTTGAGATAGTTATTTAAACTGTTTAAAGGTTGTCAAACGTTGTTTCTCGTTGTATATCCTTTAATTCTAGAGTTAAATTGATAAATAACGTGTACGAATTTGTTTAACGCATTTGTTTTGGTTACTCGACGTCTCCGTTCTCGTGTAGCCTACATATTGCGTTTTTTTTTTTATTTGCTTACCGGGCTAAAGGTTAGCATGTTTAAAATACGTAAGTCGTTTTGTTCAACAAATTTAAGTAGATAACTCATCAGTTGTTTGCATCAGAGCGACAATTTTTGAGATAGTTATTAAAACTGTTTAAAGGTTGTCAAACGTTGTTTCTCGTTTTATATCCTTTAATTCTAGAGTTAAATTGATAAATAACGTGTACGAATTTGTTTAACGCATTTGTTTTGGTTACTCGACGTCTCCGTTCTCGTGTAGCCTACATATTGCGTTTTTTTTTTAATTTGCTTACCGGGCTAAAGGTTAGCATGTTTAAAATACGTAAGTCGTTTTGGTCATCAAATTTAAGTAGATAACTCATCAGTTGTTTGCATCAGAGCGACAATTTTTGAGATAGTTATTAAAACTGTTTAAAGGTTGTCAAACGTTGTTTCTCGTTGTATATCCTTTAATTCTAGAGTTAAATTGATAAATAACGTGTACGAATTTGTTTAACGCATTTGTTTTGGTTACTCGACGTCTCCGTTCTCGTGTAGCCTACATATTGCGTTTTTTTTTTAATTTGCTTACCGGGCTAAAGGTTAGCATGTTTAAAATACGTAAGTCGTTTTGTACAACAAATTTAAGTAGATAACTCATCAGTTGTTTGCATCAGAGCGATAATTTTTGAGATAGTTATTAAAACTGTTTAAAGGTTGTCAAACGTTGTTTCTCGTTGTATATCCTTTAATTCTAGAGTTAAATTGATAAATAACGTGTACGAATTTGTTTAACGCATTTGTTTTGGTTACTCGACGTCTCCGTTCTCGTGTAGCCCACATATTGCGTTTTTTTTTTTAATTTGCTTACCGGGCTAAAGGTTAGCATGTTTAAAATACGTAAGTCGTTTTGTTCAACAAATTTAAGTAGATAACTCATCAGTTGTTTTCATCAGAGCGACAATTTTTGAGATAGTTATTAAAACTGTTTAAAGGTTGTCAAACGTTGTTTCTCGTTGTATATCCTTTAATTCTAGAATTAAATTGATAAATAACGTGTACGAATTTGTTTAACGCATTTGTTTTGGTTACTCGACGTCTCCGTTCTCGTGTAGCCTACATATTGCGTTTTTTTTTAAATTTGCTTACCGGGCTAAAGGTTAGCATGTTTAAAATACGTAAGTCGTTTTGTTCATCAAATTTAAGTAGATAACTCATCAGTTGTTTGCATCAGAGCGACAATTGTTGAGATAGTTATTAAAACTGTTTAAAGGTTGTCAAACGTTGTTTCTCGTTGTATATCCTTTAATTCTAGAGTTAAATTGATAAATAACGTGTACGAATTTGTTTAACGCATTTGTTTTGGTTACTCGACGTCTCCGTTCTCGTGTAGCCTACATATTGCGTTTTTTTTTTAAATTTGCTTACCGGGCTAAAGGTTAGCATGTTTAAAATACGTAAGTCGTTTTGTTCATCAAATTTAAGTAGATAACTCATCAGTTGTTTGCATCAGAGCGACAATTGTTGAGATAGTTATTAAAACTGTTTAAAGGTTGTCAAACGTTGTTTCTCGTTGTATATCCTTTAATTCTAGAGTTAAATTGATAAATAACGTGTACGAATTTGTTTAACGCATTTGTTTTGGTTACTCGACGTCTCCGTTCTCGTGTAGCCCACATATTGCGTTTTTTTTTTTAATTTGCTTACCGGGCTAAAGGTTAGCATGTTTAAAATACGTAAGTCGTTTTGTTCAACAAATTTAAGTAGATAACTCATCAGTTGTTTGCATCAGAGCGACAATTTTTGAGATAGTTATTAAAACTGTTTAAAGGTTGTCAAACGTTGTTTCTCGTTGTATATCCTTTAATTCTAGAGTTAAATTGATAAATAACGTGTACGAATTTGTTTAACGCATTTGTTTTGGTTACTCGACGTCTCCGTTCTCGTGTAGCCTACATATTGCGTTTTTTTTTTTAAATTTGCTTACCGGGCTAAAGGTTAGCATGTTTAAAATACGTAAGTCGTTTTGTTCAACAAATTTAAGTAGATAACTCATCAGTTGTTTGCATCAGAGCGATAATTTTTGAGATAGTTATTAAAACTGTTTAAAGGTTGTCAAACGTTGTTTCTCGTTGTATATCCTTTAATTCTAGAGTTAAATTGATAAATAACGTGTACGAATTTGTTTAACGCATTTGTTTTGGTTACTCGACGTCTCCGTTCTCGTGTAGCCCACATATTGCGTTTTTTTTTTAATTTGCTTACCGGGCTAAAGGTTAGCATGTTTAAAATACGTAAGTCGTTTTGTTCAACAAATTTAAGTAGATAACTCATCAGTTGTTTGCATCAGAGCGATAATTTTTGAGATAGTTATTAAAACTGTTTAAAGGTTGTCAAACGTTGTTTCTCGTTGTATATCCTTTAATTCTAGAGTTAAATTGATAAATAACGTGTACGAATTTGTTTAACGCATTTGTTTTGGTTACTCGACGTCTCCGTTCTCGTGTAGCCCACATATTGCGTTTTTTTTTTAATTTGCTTACCGGGCTAAAGGTTAGCATGTTTAAAATACGTAAGTCGTTTTGTTCAACAAATTTAAGTAGATAACTCATCAGTTGTTTGCATCAGAGCGACAATTGTTGAGATAGTTATTAAAACTGTTTAAAGGTTGTCAAACGTTGTTTCTCGTTGTATATCCTTTAATTCTAGAGTTAAATTGATAAATAACGTGTACGAATTTGTTTAGCGCATTTGTTTTGGTTACTCGACGTCTCCGTTCTCGTGTAGCCTACATATTGCGTTTTTTTTAAAATTTGCTTACCGGGCTAAAGGTTAGCATGTTTAAAATTCGTAAGTCGTTTTGTTCATCAAATTTAAGTAGATAACTCATCAGTTGTTTGCATCAGAGCGATAATTTTTGAGATAGTTATTAAAACTGTTTAAAGGTTGTCAAACGTTGTTTCTCGTTGTATATCCTTTAATTCTAGAGTTAAATTGATAAATAACGTGTACGAATTTGTTTAACGCATTTGTTTTGGTTACTCGACGTCTCCGTTCACGTGTAGCCTACATATTGCGTTTTTTTTTTAATTTGCTTACCGGGCTAAAGGTTAGCATGCTTAAAATACGTAAGTCGTTTTGTTCAACAAATTTAAGTAGATAACTCATCAGTTGTTTGCATCAGAGCGATAATTTTTGAGATAGTTATTAAAACTGTTTAAAGGTTGTCAAACGTTGTTTCTCGTTGTATATCCTTTAATTCTAGAGTTAAATTGATAAATAACGTGTACGAATTTGTTTAACGCATTTGTTTTGGTTACTCGACGTCTCCGTTCTCGTGTAGCCCACATATTGCGTTTTTTTTTTATTTTGCTTACCGGGCTAAAGGTTAGCATGTTTAAAATACGTAAGTCGTTTTGTTCAACAAACTTAAGTAGATAACTCATCAGTTGTTTGCATCAGAGCGATAATTTTTGAGATAGTTATTAAAACTGTTTAAAGGTTGTCAAACGTTGTTTCTCGTTGTATATCCTTTAATTCTAGAGTTAAATTGATAAATAACGTGTACGAATTTGTTTAACGCATTTGTTTTGGTTACTCGACGTCTCCGTTCTCGTGTAGCCCACATATTGCGTTTTTTTTTTTAATTTGCTTACCGGGCTAAAGGTTAGCATGTTTAAAATACGTAAGTCGTTTTGTTCAACAAATTTAAGTAGATAACTCATCAGTTGTTTGCATCAGAGCGACAATTGTTGAGATAGTTATTAAAACTGTTTAAAGGTTGTCAAACGTTGTTTCTCGTTGTATATCCTTTAATTCTAGAGTTAAATTGATAAATAACGTGTACGAATTAGTTTAACGCATTTGTTTTGGTTACTCGACGTCTCCGTTCTCGTGTAGCCTACATATTGCGTTTTTTTTTAAATTTGCTTACCGGGCTAAAGGTTAGCATGTTTAAAATTCGTAAGTCGTTTTGTTCATCAAATTTAAGTAGATAACTCATCAGTTGTTTGCATCAGAGCGATAATTTTTGAGATAGTTATTAAAACTGTTTAAAGGTTGTCAAACGTTGTTTCTCGTTGTATATCCTTTAATTCTAGAGTTAAATTGATAAATAACGTGTACGAATTTGTTTAACGCATTTGTTTTGGTTACTCGACGTCTCCGTTCTCGTGTAGCCCACATATTGCGTTTTTTTTTTTAATTTGCTTACCGGGCTAAAGGTTAGCATGTTTAAAATACGTAAGTCGTTTTGTTCAACAAATTTAAGTAGATAACTCATCAGTTGTTTGCATCAGAGCGACAATTGTTGAGATAGTTATTAAAACTGTTTAAAGGTTGTCAAACGTTGTTTCTCGTTGTATATCCTTTAATTCTAGAGTTAAATTGATAAATAACGTGTACGAATTTGTTTAACGCATTTGTTTTGGTTACTCGACGTCTCCGTTCTCGTGTAGCCTACATATTGCGTTTTTTTTTAAATTTGCTTACCGGGCTAAAGGTTAGCATGTTTAAAATTCGTAAGTCGTTTTGTTCATCAAATTTAAGTAGATAACTCATCAGTTGTTTGCATCAGAGCGATAATTTTTGAGATAGTTATTAAAACTGTTTAAAGGTTGTCAAACGTTGTTTCTCGTTGTATATCCTTTAATTCTAGAGTTAAATTGATAAATAACGTGTACGAATTTGTTTAACGCATTTGTTTTGGTTACTCGACGTCTCCATTCACGTGTAGCCTACATATTGCGTTTTTTTTTTAATTTGCTTACCGGGCTAAAGGTTAGCATGCTTAAAATACGTAAGTCGTTTTGTTCATCATATTTAAGTAGATAACTCATCAGTTGTTTGCATCAGAGCGATAATTTTTGAGATAGTTATTAAAACTGTTTAAAGGTTGTCAAACGTTGTTTCTCGTTGTATATCCTTTAATTCTAGAGTTAAATTGATAAATAACGTGTACGAATTTGTTTAACGCATTTGTTTTGGTTACTCGACGTCTCCGTTCTCGTGTAGCCTACATATTGCGTTTTTTTTTTAATTTGCTTACCGGGCTAAAGGTTAGCATGTTTAAAATACATAACTCGTTTTGTTCATCAAATTTAAGTAGATAACTCATCAGTTGTTTGCATCAGAGCGACAATTTTTGAGATAGTTATTAAAACTGTTTAAAGGTTGTCAAACGTTGTTTCTCGTTGTATATCCTTTAATTCTAGAGTTAAATTGATAAATAACGTGTACGAATTTGTTTAACGCATTTGTTTTGGTTACTCGACGTCTCCGTTCTCGTGTAGCCCACATATTGCGTTTTTTTTTTAATTTGCTTACCGGGCTAAAGGTTAGCATGTTTAAAATACGTAAGTCGTTTTGTTCATCATATTTAAGTAGATAACTCATCAGTTGTTTGCATCAGAGCGATAATTTTTGAGATAGTTATTAAAACTGTTTAAAGGTTGTCAAACATTGTTTCTCGTTGTATATCCTTTAATTCTAGAGTTAAATTGATAAATAACGTGTACGAATTTGTTTAACGCATTTGTTTTGGTTACTCGACGTCTCCGTTCTCGTGTAGCCTACATATTGCGTTTTTTTTTTTAATTTGCTTACCGGGCTAAAGGTTAGCATGTTTAAAATACGTAAGTCGTTTTGTTCATCATATTTAAGTAGATAACTCATCAGTTGTTTGCATCAGAGCGACAATTTTTGAGATAGTTATTAAAACTGTTTAAAGGTTGTCAAACGTTGTTTCTCGTTGTATATCCTTTAATCCTAGAGTTAAATTGATAAATAGCGTGTACGAATTTGTTTAACGCATTTGTTTTGGTTACTCGACGTCTCCGTTCTCGTGTAGCCTACATATTGCGTTTTTTTTTTAATTTGCTTACCGGGCTAAGGGTTAGCATGTTTAAAATACGTAAGTCGTTTTGTTCATCATATTTAAGTAGATAACTCATCAGTTGTTTGCATCAGAGCGATAATTTTTGAGATAGTTATTAAAACTGTTTAAAGGATGTCAAACGTTGTTTCTCGTTGTATATCCTTTAATTCTAGAGTTAAATTGATAAATAACGTGTACGAATTTGTTTAACGCATTTGTTTTGGTTACTCGACGTCTCCGTTCTCGTGTAGCCTACATATTGCGTTTTTTTTTTTAATTTGCTTACCGGGCTAAAGGTTAGCATGTTTAAAATACGTAAGTCGTTTTGTTCATCAAATTTAAGTAGATAACTCATCAGTTGTTTGCATCAGAGCGACAATTTTTGAGATAGTTATTAAAACTGTTTAAAGGTTGTCAAACGTTGTTTCTCGTTGTATATCCTTTAATCCTAGAGTTAAATTGATAAATAACGTGTACGAATTTGTTTAACGCATTTGTTTTGGTTACTCGACGTCTCCGTTCTCGTGTAGCCTACATATTGCGTTTTTTTTTTAATTTGCTTACCGGGCTAAAGGTTAGCATGTTTAAAATACGTAAGTCGTTTTGTTCAACAAATTTAAGTAGATAACTCATCAGTTGTTCGCATCAGAGCGATAATTTTTGAGATAGTTATTAAAACTGTTTAAAGGTTGTCAAACGTTGTTTCTCGTTGTATATCCTTTAATTCTAGAGTTAAATTGATAAATAACGTGTACGAATTTGTTTAACGCATTTGTTTTGGTTACTAGACGTCTCCGTTCTCGTGTAGCCTACATATTGCGTTTTTTTTTTAATTTGCTTACCGGGCTAAAGGTTAGCATGTTTAAAATACGTAAGTCGTTTTGTTCATCAAATTTAAGTAGATAACTCGTCAGTTGTTTGCATCAGAGCGATAATTTTTGAGATAGTTATTAAAACAGTTTAAAGGTTGTCAAACGTTGTTTCTCGTTGTATATCCTTTAATTCTAGAGTTAAATTGATAAATAACATGTACGAATTTGTTTAACGCATTTGTTTTGGTTACTCGACGTCTTCGTTCTCTTGTAGCCTACATATTGCGTTTTTTTTTTAATTTGCTTACCGGGCTAAAGGTTAGCATGTTTAAAATACGTAAGTCGTTTTGTCCATCAAATTTAAGTAGATAACTCATCAGTTGTTTGCATCAGAGCGATAATTTTTGAGATAGTTATTAAAACTGTTTAAAGGTTGTCAAACGTTGTTTCTCGTTGTATATCCTTTAATTCTAGAGTTAAATTGATAAATAACGTGTACGAATTTGTTTAACGCACTTGTTTTGGTTACTCGACGTCTCCGTTCTCGTGTAGCCTACATATTGCGTTTTTTTTTAATTTGCTTACCGGGCTAAAGGTTAGCATGTTTAAAATACGTAAGTCGTTTTGTTCAACAAATTTAAGTAGATAACTCATCAGTTGTTTGCATCAGAGCGACAATTTTTGAGATAGTTATTAAAACTGTTTAAAGGTTGTCAAACGTTGTTTCTCGTTTTATATCCTTTAATTCTAGAGTTAAATTGATAAATAACGTATACGAATTTGTTTAACGCATTTGTTTTGGTTACTCGACGTCTCCGTTCTCGTGTAGCCTACATATTGCGTTTTTTTTTTAATTTGCTTACCGGGCTAAAGGTTAGCATGTTTAAAATACGTAAGTCGTTTTGGTCATCAAATTTAAGTAGATAACTCATCAGTTGTTTGCATCAGAGCGACAATTTTTGAGATAGTTATTAAAACTGTTTAAAGGTTGTCAAACGTTGTTTCTCGTTGTATATCCTTTAATTCTAGAGTTAAATTGATAAATAACGTGTACGAATTTGTTTAACGCATTTGTTTTGGTTACTCGACGTCTCCGTTCTCGTGTAGCCTACATATTGCGTTTTTTTTTTTTAATTTGCTTACCGGGCTAAAGGTTAGCATGTTTAAAATACGTAAGTCGTTTTGTTCAACAAATTTAAGTAGATAACTCATCAGTTGTTTGCATCAGAGCGATAATTTTTGAGATAGTTATTAAAACTGTTTAAAGGTTGTCAAACGTTGTTTCTCGTTGTATATCCTTTAATTCTAGAGTTAAATTGATAAATAACGTGTACGAATTTGTTTAACGCATTTGTTTTGGTTACTCGACGTCTCCGTTCTCGTGTAGCCCACATATTGCGTTTTTTTTTTTAATTTGCTTACCGGGCTAAAGGTTAGCATGTTTAAAATACGTAAGTCGTTTTGTTCAACAAATTTAAATAGATAACTCATCAGTTGTTTGCATCAGAGCGACAATTTTTGAGATAGTTATTAAAACTGTTTAAAGGTTGTCAAACGTTGTTTCTCGTTGTATATCCTTTAATTCTAGAGTTAAATTGATAAATAACGTGTACGAATTTGTTTAACGCATTTGTTTTGGTTACTCGACGTCTCCGTTCTCGTGTAGCCTACATATTGCGTTTTTTTTTAAATTTGCTTACCGGGCTAAAGGTTAGCAGGTTTAAAATACGTAAGTCGTTTTGTTCATCAAATTTAAGTAGATAACTCATCAGTTGTTTGCATCAGAGCGATAATTTTTGAGATAGTTATTAAAACTGTTTAAAGGTTGTCAAACGTTGTTTCTCGTTGTATATCCTTTAATTCTAGAGTTAAATTGATAAATAACGTGTACGAATTTGTTTAACGCATTTGTTTTGGTTATTCGACGTCTCCGTTCTCGTGTAGCCTACATATTGCGTTTTTTTTTGAATTTGCTTACCGGGCTAAAGGTTAGCATGCTTAAAATACGTAAGTCGTTTTGTTCATCATATTTAAGTAGATAACTCATCAGTTGTTTGCATCAGAGCGATAATTTTTGAGATAGTTATTAAAACTGTTTAAAGGTTGTCAAACGTTGTTTCTCGTTGTATATCCTTTAATTCTAGAGTTAAATTGATAAATAACGTGTACGAATTTGTTTAACGCATTTGTTTTGGTTACTCGACGTCTCCGTTCTCGTATAGCCTACATATTGCGTTTTTTTTTAATTTGCTTACCGGGCTAAAGGTTAGCATGTTTAAAATACGTAAGTCGTTTTGTCCATCAAATTTAAGTAGATAACTCATCAGTTGTTTGCATCAGAGCGACAATTTTTGAGATAGTTATTAAAACTGTTTAAAGGTTGTCAAACGTTGTTTCTCGTTGTATATCCTTTAATTCTAGAGTTAAATTGATAAATAACGTGTACGAATTTGTTTAACGCATTTGTTTTGGTTACTCGACGTCTCCGTTCTCGTGTAGCCTACATATTGCGTTTTTTTTTTAATTTGCTTACCGGGCTAAAGGTTAGCATGTTTAAAATACGTAAGTCGTTTTGTTCAACAAATTTAAGTAGATAACTCATCAGTTGTTTGCATCAGAGCGACAATTTTTGAGATAGTTATTAAAACTGTTTAAAGGTTGTCAAACGTTGTTTCTCGTTGTATATCCTTTAATTCTAGAGTTAAATTGATAAATAACGTGTACGAATTTGTTTAGCGCATTTGTTTTGGTTACTCGACGTCTCCGTTCTCGTGTAGCCTACATATTGCGTTTTTTTTTTTTAATTTGCTTACCGGGCTAAAGGTTAGCATGTTTAAAATACGTAAGTCGTTTTGTTCATCAAATTTAAGTAGATAACTCATCAGTTGTTTGCATCAGAGCGATAATTTTTGAGATAGTTATTAAAACTGTTTAAAGGTTGTCAAACGTTGTTTCTCGTTGTATATCCTTTAATTCTAGAGTTAAATTGATAAATAACGTGTACGAATTTGTTTAACGCATTTGTTTTGGTTACTCGACGTCTCCGTTCTCGTGTAGCCCACATATTGCGTTTTTTTTTTTTAATTTGCTTACCGGGCTAAAGGTTAGCATGTTTAAAATACGTAAGTCGTTTTGTTCAACAAATTTAAGTAGATAACTCATCAGTTGTTTGCATCAGAGCGACAATTTTTGAGATAGTTATTAAAACTGTTTAAAGGTTGTCAAACGTTGTTTCTCGTTGTATATCCTTTAATTCTAGAGTTAAATTGATAAATAACGTGTACGAATTTGTTTAACGCATTT
This sequence comes from Eurosta solidaginis, assembly GCF_040869045.1. Taxonomy (NCBI): domain Eukaryota; kingdom Metazoa; phylum Arthropoda; class Insecta; order Diptera; family Tephritidae; genus Eurosta; species Eurosta solidaginis. The sequence goes on along the minus strand of NW_027137032.1, from coordinate 22,784 downwards.
GTTTTGGTTACTCGACGTCTCCGTTCTCGTGTAGCCTACATATTGCGTTTTTTTTTAAATTTGCTTACCGGGCTAAAGGTTAGCATGTTTAAAATACGTAAGTCGTTTTGTTCATCAAATTTAAGTAGATAACTCATCAGTTGTTTGCATCAGAGCGACAATTGTTGAGATAGTTATTAAAACTGTTTAAAGGTTGTCAAACGTTGTTTCTCGTTGTATATCCTTTAATTCTAGAGTTAAATTGATAAATAAAGTGTACGAATTTGTTTAACGCATTTGTTTTGGTTACTCGACGTCTCCGTTCTCGTGTAGCCTACATATTGCGTTTTTTTTTAAATTTGCTTACCGGGCTAAAGGTTAGCATGTTTAAAATACGTAAGTCGTTTTGTTCATCAAATTTAAGTAGATAACTCATCAGTTGTTTGCATCAGAGCGACAATTGTTGAGATAGTTATTAAAACTGTTTAAAGGTTGTCAAACGTTGTTTCTCGTTGTATATCCTTTAATTCTAGAGTTATTTTGATAAATAACGTGTACGAATTTGTTTAACGCATTTGTTTTGGTTACTCGACGTCTCCGTTCTCGTGTAGCCCACATATTGCGTTTTTTTTTTTAATTTGCTTACCGGGCTAAAGGTTAGGATGTTTAAAATACGTAAGTCGTTTTGTTCAACAAATTTAAGTAGATAACTCATCAGTTGTTTGCATCAGAGCGACAATTTTTGAGATAGTTATTAAAACTGTTTAAAGGTTGTCAAACGTTGTTTCTCGTTGTATATCCTTTAATTCTAGAGTTAAATTGATAAATAACGTGTACGAATTTGTTTAACGCATTTGTTTTGGTTACTCGACGTCTCCGTTCTCGTGTAGCCTACATATTGCGTTTTTTTTTTTTAATTTGCTTACCGTGCTAAAGGTTAGCATGTTTAAAATACGTAAGTCGTTTTGTTCAACAAATTTAAGTAGATAACTCATCAGTTGTTTGCATCAGAGCGATAATTTTTGAGATAGTTATTAAAACTGTTTAAAGGTTGTCAAACGTTGTTTCTCGTTGTATATCCTTTAATTCTAGAGTTAAATTGATAAATAACGTGTACGAATTTGTTTAACGCATTTGTTTTGGTTACTCGACGTCTCCGTTCTCGTGTAGCCCACATATTGCGTTTTTTTTTTAATTTGCTTACCGGGCTAAAGGTTAGCATGTTTAAAATACGTAAGTCGTTTTGTTCAACAAATTTAAGTAGATAACTCATCAGTTGTTTGCATCAGAGCGACAATTGTTGAGATAGTTATTAAAACTGTTTAAAGGTTGTCAAACGTTGTTTCTCGTTGTATATCCTTTAATTCTAGAGTTAAATTGATAAATAACGTGTACGAATTTGTTTAAGCATTTGTTTTGGTTACTCGACGTCTCCGTTCTCGTGTAGCCTACATATTGCGTTTTTTTTTTAATTTGCTTACCGGGCTAAAGGTTAGCATGTTTAAAATACGTAAGTCGTTTTGTTCATCAAATTTAAGTAGATAACTCATCAGTTGTTTGCATCAGAGCGATAATTTTTGAGATAGTTATTAAAACTGTTTAAAGGTTGTCAAACGTTGTTTCTCGTTGTATATCCTTTAATTCTAGAGTTAAATTGATAAATAACGTGTACGAATTTGTTTAACGCATTTGTTTTGGTTACTCGACGTCTCCGTTCACGTGTAGCCTACATATTGCGTTTTTTTTTTAATTTGCTTACCGGGCTAAAGGTTAGCATGCTTAAAATACGTAAGTCGTTTTGTTCATCATATTTAAGTAGATAACTCATCAGTTGTTTGCATCAGAGCGATAATTTTTGAGATAGTTATTAAAACTGTTTAAAGGTTGTCAAACGTTGTTTCTCGTTGTATATCCGTTAATTCTAGAGTTAAATTGATAAATAACGTGTACGAATTTGTTTAACGCATTTGTTTTGGTTACTCGACGTCTCCGTTCTCGTGTAGCCTACATATTGCGTTTTTTTTTTAATTTGCTTACCGGGCTAAAGGTTAGCATGTTTAAAATACGTAAGTCGTTTTGTTCATCAAATTTAAGTAGATAACTCATCAGTTGTTTGCATCAGAGCAACAATTTTTGAGATAGTTATTAAAACTGTTTAAAGATTGTCAAACGTTGTTTCTCGTTGTATATCCTTTAATTCTAGAGTTAAATTGATAAATAACGTGTACGAATTTGTTTAACGCATTTGTTTTGGTTACTCGACGTCTCCGTTCTCGTGTAGCCCACATATTGCGTTTTTTTTTTAATTTGCTTACCGGGCTAAAGGTTAGCATGTTTAAAATACGTAAGTCGTTTTGTTCATCATATTTAAGTAGATAACTCATCAGTTGTTTGCATCAGAGCGATAATTTTTGAGATAGTTATTAAAACTGTTTAAAGGTTGTCAAACATTGTTTCTCGTTGTATATCCTTTAATTCTAGAGTTAAATTGATAAATAACGTGTACGAATTTGTTTAACGCATTTGTTTTGGTTACTCGACGTCTCCGTTCTCGTGTAGCCTACATATTGCGTTTTTTTTTTTAATTTGCTTACCGGGCTAAAGGTTAGCATGTTTAAAATACGTAAGTCGTTTTGTTCATCATATTTAAGTAGATAACTCATCAGTTGTTTGCATCAGAGCGACAATTTTTGAGATAGTTATTAAAACTGTTTAAAGGTTGTCAAACGTTGTTTCTCGTTGTATATCCTTTAATCCTAGAGTTAAATTGATAAATAGCGTGTACGAATTTGTTTAACGCATTTGTTTTGGTTACTCGACGTCTCCGTTCTCGTGTAGCCTACATATTGCGTTTTTTTTTTTAATTTGCTTACCGGGCTAAGGGTTAGCATGTTTAAAATACGTAAGTCGTTTTGTTCATCATATTTAAGTAGATAACTCATCAGTTGTTTGCATCAGAGCGATAATTTTTGAGATAGTTATTAAAACTGTTTAAAGGATGTCAAACGTTGTTTCTCGTTGTATATCCTTTAATTCTAGAGTTAAATTGATAAATAACGTGTACGAATTTGTTTAACGCATTTGTTTTGGTTACTCGACGTCTCCGTTCTCGTGTAGCCTACATATTGCGTTTTTTTTTTAATTTGCTTACCGGGCTAAAGGTTAGCATGTTTAAAATACGTAAGTCGTTTTGTTCATCAAATTTAAGTAGATAACTCATCAGTTGTTTGCATCAGAGCGACAATTTTTGAGATAGTTATTAAAACTGTTTAAAGGTTGTCAAACGTTGTTTCTCGTTGTATATCCTTTAATCCTAGAGTTAAATTGATAAATAACGTGTACGAATTTGTTTAACGCATTTGTTTTGGTTACTCGACGTCTCCGTTCTCGTGTAGCCTACATATTGCGTTTTTTTTTTAATTTGCTTACCGGGCTAAAGGTTAGCATGTTTAAAATACGTAAGTCGTTTTGTTCAACAAATTTAAGTAGATAACTCATCAGTTGTTTGCATCAGAGCGATAATTTTTGAGATAGTTATTAAAACTGTTTAAAGGTTGTCAAACGTTGTTTCTCGTTGTATATCCTTTAATTCTAGAGTTAAATTGATAAATAACGTGTACGAATTTGTTTAACGCATTTGTTTTGGTTACTAGACGTCTCCGTTCTCGTGTAGCCTACATATTGCGTTTTTTTTTAATTTGCTTACCGGGCTAAAGGTTAGCATGTTTAAAATACGTAAGTCGTTTTGTTCATCAAATTTAAGTAGATAACTCGTCAGTTGTTTGCATCAGAGCGATAATTTTTGAGATAGTTATTAAAACAGTTTAAAGGTTGTCAAACGTTGTTTCTCGTTGTATATCCTTTAATTCTAGAGTTAAATTGATAAATAACGTGTAAGAATTTGTTTAACGCATTTGTTTTGGTTACTCGACGTCTTCGTTCTCTTGTAGCCTACATATTGCGTTTTTTTTTTAATTTGCTTACCGGGCTAAAGGTTAGCATGTTTAAAATACGTAAGTCGTTTTGTTCATCAAATTTAAGTAGATAACTCATCAGTTGTTTGCATCAGAGCGATAATTTTTGAGATAGTTATTAAAACTGTTTAAAGGTTGTCAAACGTTGTTTCTCGTTGTATATCCTTTAATTCTAGAGTTAAATTGATAAATAACGTGTACGAATTTGTTTAACGCATTTGTTTTGGTTACTCGACGTCTCCGTTCTCGTGTAGCCTACATATTGCGTTTTTTTTTTAATTTGCTTACCGGGCTAAAGGTTAGCATGTTTAAAATACGTAAGTCGTTTTGTTCAACAAATTTAAGTAGATAACTCATCAGTTGTTTGCATCAGAGCGACAATTTTTGAGATAGTTATTAAAACTGTTTAAAGGTTGTCAAACGTTGTTTCTCGTTTTATATCCTTTAATTCTAGAGTTAAATTGATAAATAACGTGTACGAATTTGTTTAACGCATTTGTTTTGGTTACTCGACGTCTCCGTTCTCGTGTAGCCTACATATTGCGTTTTTTTTTTAATTTGCTTACCGGGCTAAAGGTTAGCATGTTTAAAATACGTAAGTCGTTTTGGTCATCAAATTAAAGTAGATAACTCATCAGTTGTTTGCATCAGAGCGACAATTTTTGAGATAGTTATTAAAACTGTTTAAAGGTTGTCAAACGTTGTTTCTCGTTGTATATCCTTTAATTCTAGAGTTAAATTGATAAATAACGTGTACGAATTTGTTTAACGCATTTGTTTTGGTTACTCGACGTCTCCGTTCTCGTGTAGCCTACATATTGCGTTTTTTTTTTTAATTTGCTTACCGGGCTAAAGGTTAGCATGTTTAAAATACGTAAGTCGTTTTGTTCAACAAATTTAAGTAGATAACTCATCAGTTGTTTGCATCAGAGCGATAATTTTTGAGATAGTTATTAAAACTGTTTAAAGGTTGTCAAACGTTGTTTCTCGTTGTATATCCTTTAATTCTAGAGTTAAATTGATAAATAACGTGTACGAATTTGTTTAACGCATTTGTTTTGGTTACTCGACGTCTCCGTTCTCGTGTAGCCCACATATTGCGTTTTTTTTTTTAATTTGCTTACCGGGCTAAAGGTTAGCATGTTTAAAATACGTAAGTCGTTTTGTTCAACAAATTTAAGTAGATAACTCATCAGTTGTTTGCATCAGAGCGACAATTTTTGAGATAGTTATTAAAACTGTTTAAAGGTTGTCAAACGTTGTTTCTCGTTGTATATCCTTTAATTCTAGAGTTAAATTGATAAATAACGTGTACGAATTTGTTTAACGCATTTGTTTTGGTTACTCGACGTCTCCGTTCTCGTGTAGCCTACATATTGCGTTTTTTTTTAAATTTGCTTACCGGGCTAAAGGTTAGCATGTTTAAAATACGTAAGTCGTTTTGTTCATCAAATTTAAGTAGATAACTCATCAGTTGTTTGCATCAGAGCGATAATTTTTGAGATAGTTATTAAAACTGTTTAAAGGTTGTCAAACGTTGTTTCTCGTTGTATATCCTTTAATTCTAGAGTTAAATTGATAAATAACGTGTACGAATTTGTTTAACGCATTTGTTTTGGTTATTCGACGTCTCCGTTCTCGTGTAGCCTACATATTGCGTTTTTTTTTGAATTTGCTTACCGGGCTAAAGGTTAGCATGCTTAAAATACGTAAGTCGTTTTGTTCATCATATTTAAGTAGATAACTCATCAGTTGTTTGCATCAGAGCGATAATTTTTGAGATAGTTATTAAAACTGTTTAAAGGTTGTCAAACGTTGTTTCTCGTTGTATATCCTTTAATTCTAGAGTTAAATTGATAAATAACGTGTACGAATTTGTTTAACGCATTTGTTTTGGTTACTCGACGTCTCCGTTCTCGTATAGCCTACATATTGCGTTTTTTTTTTAATTTGCTTACCGGGCTAAAGGTTAGCATGTTTAAAATACGTAAGTCGTTTTGTCCATCAAATTTAAGTAGATAACTCATCAGTTGTTTGCATCAGAGCGACAATTTTTGAGATAGTTATTAAAACTGTTTAAAGGTTGTCAAACGTTGTTTCTCGTTGTATATCCTTTAATTCTAGAGTTAAATTGATAAATAACGTGTACGAATTTGTTTAACGCATTTGTTTTGGTTACTCGACGTCTCCGTTCTCGTGTAGCCTACATATTGCGTTTTTTTTTTAATTTGCTTACCGGGCTAAAGGTTAGCATGTTTAAAATACGTAAGTCGTTTTGTTCAACAAATTTAAGTAGATAACTCATCAGTTGTTTGCATCAGAGCGACAATTTTTGAGATAGTTATTAAAACTGTTTAAAGGTTGTCAAACGTTGTTTCTCGTTGTATATCCTTTAATTCTAGAGTTAAATTGATAAATAACGTGTACGAATTTGTTTAGCGCATTTGTTTTGGTTACTCGACGTCTCCGTTCTCGTGTAGCCTACATATTGCGTTTTTTTTTTTTAATTTGCTTACCGGGCTAAAGGTTAGCATGTTTAAAATACGTAAGTCGTTTTGTTCATCAAATTTAAGTAGATAACTCATCAGTTGTTTGCATCAGAGCGACAATTTTTGAGATAGTTATTAAAACTGTTTAAAGGTTGTCAAACGTTGTTTCTCGTTGTATATCCTTTAATTCTAGAGTTAAATTGATAAATAACGTGTACGAATTTGTTTAACGCATTTGTTTTGGTTACTCGACGTCTCCGTTCTCGTGTAGCCCACATATTGCGTTTTTTTTTTAATTTGCTTACCGGGCTAAAGGTTAGCATGTTTAAAATACGTAAGTCGTTTTGTTCATCATATTTAAGTAGATAACTCATCAGTTGTTTGCATCAGAGCGATAATTTTTGAGATAGTTATTAAAACTGTTTAAAGGTTGTCAAACATTGTTTCTCGTTGTATATCCTTTAATTCTAGAGTTAAATTGATAAATAACGTGTACGAATTTGTTTAACGCATTTGTTTTGGTTACTCGACGTCTCCGTTCTCGTGTAGCCTACATATTGCGTTTTTTTTTTTAATTTGCTTACCGGGCTAAAGGTTAGCATGTTTAAAATACGTAAGTCGTTTTGTTCATCATATTTAAGTAGATAACTCATCAGTTGTTTGCATCAGAGCGACAATTTTTGAGATAGTTATTAAAACTGTTTAAAGGTTGTCAAACGTTGTTTCTCGTTGTATATCCTTTAATCCTAGAGTTAAATTGATAAATAACGTGTACGAATTTGTTTAACGCATTTGTTTTGGTTACTCGACGTCTCCGTTCTCGTGTAGCCTACATATTGCGTTTTTTTTTTAATTTGCTTACCGGGCTAAAGGTTAGCATGTTTAAAATACGTAAGTCGTTTTGTTCAACAAATTTAAGTAGATAACTCATCAGTTGTTTGCATCAGAGCGATAATTTTTGAGATAGTTATTAAAACTGTTTAAAGGTTGTCAAACGTTGTTTCTTGTTGTATATCCTTTAATTCTAGAGTTAAATTGATAAATAACGTGTACGAATTTGTTTAACGCATTTGTTTTGGTTACTAGACGTCTCCGTTCTCGTGTAGCCTACATATTGCGTTTTTTTTTTAATTTGCTTACCGGGCTAAAGGTTAGCATGTTTAAAATACGTAAGTCGTTTTGTTCATCAAATTTAAGTAGATAACTCGTCAGTTGTTTGCATCAGAGCGATAATTTTTGAGATAGTTATTAAAACAGTTTAAAGGTTGTCAAACGTTGTTTCTCGTTGTATATCCTTTAATTCTAGAGTTAAATTGATAAATAACGTGTACGAATTTGTTTAACGCATTTGTTTTGGTTACTCGACGTCTTCGTTCTCTTGTAGCCTACATATTGCGTTTTTTTTTTAATTTGCTTACCGGGCTAAAGGTTAGCATGTTTAAAATACGTAAGTCGTTTTGTTCATCAAATTTAAGTAGATAACTCATCAGTTGTTTGCATCAGAGCGATAATTTTTGAGATAGTTATTAAAACTGTTTAAAGGTTGTCAAACGTTGTTTCTCGTTGTATATCCTTTAATTCTAGAGTTAAATTGATAAATAACGTGTACGAATTTGTTTAACGCATTTGTTTTGGTTACTCGACGTCTCCGTTCTCGTGTAGCCTACATATTGCGTTTTTTTTTAATTTGCTTACCGGGCTAAAGGTTAGCATGTTTAAAATACGTAAGTCGTTTTGTTCAACAAATTTAAGTAGATAACTCATCAGTTGTTTGCATCAGAGCGACAATTTTTGAGATAGTTATTAAAACTGTTTAAAGGTTGTCAAACGTTGTTTCTCGTTTTATATCCTTTAATTCTAGAGTTAAATTGATAAATAACGTGTACGAATTTGTTTAACGCATTTGTTTTGGTTACTCGACGTCTCCGTTCTCGTGTAGCCTACATATTGCGTTTTTTTTTTAATTTGCTTACCGGGCTAAAGGTTAGCATGTTTAAAATACGTAAGTCGTTTTGGTCATCAAATTTAAGTAGATAACTCATCAGTTGTTTGCATCAGAGCGACAATTTTTGAGATAGTTATTAAAACTGTTTAAAGGTTGTCAAACGTTGTTTCTCGTTGTATATCCTTTAATTCTAGAGTTAAATTGATAAATAACGTGTACGAATTTGTTTAACGCATTTGTTTTGGTTACTCGACGTCTCCGTTCTCGTGTAGCCTACATATTGCGTTTTTTTTTTTAAATTTGCTTACCGGGCTAAAGGTTAGCATGTTTAAAATACGTAAGTCGTTTTGTTCAACAAATTTAAGTAGATAACTCATCAGTTGTTTGCATCAGAGCGATAATTTTTGAGATAGTTATTAAAACTGTTTAAAGGTTGTCAAACGTTGTTTCTCGTTGTATATCCTTTAATTCTATAGTTAAATTGATAAATAACGTGTACGAATTTGTTTAACGCATTTGTTTTGGTTACTCGACGTCTCCGTTCTCGTGTAGCCCACATATTGCGTTTTTTTTTTAATTTGCTTACCGGGCTAAAGGTTAGCATGTTTAAAATACGTAAGTCGTTTTGTTCAACAAATTTAAGTAGATAACTCATCAGTTGTTTGCATCAGAGCGACAATTTTTGAGATAGTTATTAAAACTGTTTAAAGGTTGTCAAACGTTGTTTCTCGTTGTATATCCTTTAATTCTAGAGTTAAATTGATAAATAACGTGTACGAATTTGTTTAACGCATTTGTTTTGGTTACTCGACGTCTCCGTTCTCGTGTAGCCTACATATTGCGTTTTTTTTTTAATTTGCTTACCGGGCTAAAGGTTAGCATGTTTAAAATACGTAAGTCGTTTTGTTCATCAAATTTAAGTAGATAACTCATCAGTTGTTTGCATCAGAGCGATAATTTTTGAGATAGTTATTAAAACTGTTTAAAGGTTGTCAAACGTTGTTTCTCGTTGTATATCCTTTAATTCTAGAGTTAAATTGATAAATAACGTGTACGAATTTGTTTAACGCATTTGTTTTGGTTATTCGACGTCTCCGTTCTCGTGTAGCCTACATATTGCGTTTTTTTTTGAATTTGCTTACCGGGCTAAAGGTTAGCATGCTTAAAATACGTAAGTCGTTTTGTTCATCATATTTAAGTAGATAACTCATCAGTTGTTTGCATCAGAGCGATAATTTTTGAGATAGTTATTAAAACTGTTTAAAGGTTGTCAAACGTTGTTTCTCGTTGTATATCCTTTAATTCTAGAGTTAAATTGATAAATAACGTGTACGAATTTGTTTAACGCATTTGTTTTGGTTACTCGACGTCTCCGTTCTCGTATAGCCTACATATTGCGTTTTTTTTTTAATTTGCTTACCGGGCTAAAGGTTAGCATGTTTAAAATACGTAAGTCGTTTTGTCCATCAAATTTAAGTAGATAACTCATCAGTTGTTTGCATCAGAGCGACAATTTTTGAGATAGTTATTAAAACTGTTTAAAGGTTGTCAAACGTTGTTTCTCGTTGTATATCCTTTAATTCTAGAGTTAAATTGATAAATAACGTGTACGAATTTGTTTAACGCATTTGTTTTGGTTACTCGACGTCTCCGTTCTCGTGTAGCCTACATATTGCGTTTTTTTTTTAATTTGCTTACCGGGCTAAAGGTTAGCATGTTTAAAATACGTAAGTCGTTTTGTTCAACAAATTTAAGTAGATAACTCATCAGTTGTTTGCATCAGAGCGACAATTTTTGAGATAGTTATTAAAACTGTTTAAAGGTTGTCAAACGTTGTTTCTCGTTGTATATCCTTTAATTCTAGAGTTAAATTGATAAATAACGTGTACGAATTTGTTTAGCGCATTTGTTTTGGTTACTCGACGTCTCCGTTCTCGTGTAGCCTACATATTGCGTTTTTTTTTTTTAATTTGCTTACCGGGCTAAAGGTTAGCATGTTTAAAATACGTAAGTCGTTTTGTTCATCAAATTTAAGTAGATAACTCATCAGTTGTTTGCATCAGAGCGACAATTTTTGAGATAGTTATTAAAACTGTTTAAAGGTTGTCAAACGTTGTTTCTCGTTGTATATCCTTTAATTCTAGAGTTAAATTGATAAATAACGTGTACGAATTTGTTTAACGCATTTGTTTTGGTTACTCGACGTCTCCGTTCTCGTGTAGCCTACATATTGCGTTTTTTTTTAAATTTGCTTACCGGGCTAAAGGTTAGCATGTTTAAAATACGTAAGTCGTTTTGTTCAACAAATTTAAGTAGATAACTCATCAGTTGTTTACATCAGAGCGATAATTTTTGAGATAGTTATTGAAACTGTTTAAAGGTTGTCAAACGTTGTTTCTCGTTGTATATCCTTTAATTCTAGAGTTAAATTGATAAATAACGTGTACGAATTTGTTTAACGCATTTGTTTTGGTTACTCGACGTCTCCGTTCTCGTGTAGCCCACATATTGTGTTTTTTTTTTTAATTTGCTTACCGGGCTAAAGGTTAGCATGTTTAAAATACGTAAGTCGTTTTGTTCAACAAATTTAAGTAGATAACTCATCAGTTGTTTGCATCAGAGCGACAATTTTTGAGATAGTTATTAAAACTGTTTAAAGGTTGTCAAACGTTGTTTCTCGTTGTATATCCTTTAATTCTAGAGTTAAATTGATAAATAACGTGTACGAATTTGTTTAACGCATTTGTTTTGATTACTTGATGTCTCCGTTCTGGTGTAGCCTACATATTGCGTTTTTTTTTTTAATTTGCTTACCGGGCTAAAGGTTAGCATGTTTAAAATACGTAAGTCGTTCTGTTCATCAAATTTAAGTAGATAACTCATCAGTTGTTTGCATCAGAGCGATAATTTTTGAGATAGTTATTAAAACTGTTTAAAGGTTGTCAAACGTTGTTTCTCGTTGTATATCCTTTAATTCTAGAGTTAAATTGATAAATAACGTGTACGAATTTGTTTAACGCATTTGTTTTGGTTACTCGACGTCTCCGTTCTCGTGTAGCCTACATATTGCGTTTTTTTTTAATTTGCTTACCGGGCTAAAGGTTAGCATGCTTAAAATAAGTAAGTCGTTTTTTTCATCATATTTAAGTAGATAACTCATCAGTTGTTTGCATCAGAGCGATAATTTTTGAGATAGTTATTAAAATTGTTTAAAGGTTGTCAAACGTTGTTTCTCGTTGTATATCCTTTAATTCTAGAGTTAAATTGATAAATAACGTGTACGAATTTGTTTAACGCATTTGTTTTGGTTACTCGACGTCTCCGTTCTCGTGTAGCCTACATATTGCGTTTTTTTTTTTAATTTGCTTACCGGGCTAAAGGTTAGCATGTTTAAAATACGTAAGTCGTTTTGTTCATCAAATTTAAGTAGATAACTCATCCGTTGTTTGCATCAGAGCGACAATTTTTGAGATAGTTATTAAAACTGTTTAAAGGTTGTCAAACGTTGTTTCTCGTTGTATATCCTTTAATTCTAGAGTTAAATTGATAAATAACGTGTACGAATTTGTTTAACGCATTTGTTTTGGTTACTCGACGTCTCCGTTCTCGTGTAGCCCACATATTGCGTTTTTTTTTTAATTTGCTTACCGGGCTAAAGGTTAGCATGTTTAAAATACGTAAGTCGTTTTGTTCATCATATTTAAGTAGATAACTCATCAGTTGTTTGCATCAGAGCGATAATTTTTGAGATAGTTATTAAAACTGTTTAAAGGTTGTCAAACGTTGTTTCTCGTTGTATATCCTTTAATTCTAGAGTTAAATTGATAAATAACGTGTACGAATTTGTTTAACGCATTTGTTTTGGTTACTCGACGTCTCCGTTTTCGTGTAGCCTACATATTGCGTTTTTTTTTTAATTTGCTTACCGGGCTAAAGGTTAGCATGTTTAAAATACGTAAGTCGTTTTGTTCATCATATTTAAGTAGATAACTCATCAGTTGTTTGCATCAGAGCGACAATTTTTGAGATAGTTATTAAAACTGTTTAAAGGTTGTCAAACGTTGTTTCTCGTTGTATATCCTTTAATCCTAGAGTTAAATTGATAAATAACGTGTACGAATTTGTTTAACGCATTTGTTTTGGTTACTCGACGTCTCCGTTGTCGTGTAGCCTACATATTGTGTTTTTTTTTTTAATTTGCTTACCGGGCTAAAGGTTAGCATGTCTAAAATACGTAAGTCGTTTTGTTCATCATATTTAAGTAGATAACTCATCAGTTGTTTGCATCAGAGCGATAATTTTTGAGATAGTTATTAAAACTGTTTAAAGGTTGTCAAACGTTGTTTCTCGTTGTATATCCTTTAATTCTAGAGTTAAATTGATAAATAACGTGTACGAATTTGTTTAACGCATTTGTTTTGGTTACTCGACGTCTCCGTTCTCGTGTAGCCTACATATTGCGTTTTTTTTTAATTTGCTTACCGGGCTAAAGGTTAGCATGTTTAAAATGCGTAAGTCGTTTTGTTCATCAAATTTAAGTAGATAACTCATCAGTTGTTTGCATCAGAGCGACAATTTTTGAGATAGTTATTAAAACAGTTTAAAGGTTGTCACACGTTGTTTCTCGTTGTATATCCTTTAATCCTAGAGTTAAATTGATAAATAACGTGTAGGAATTTGTTTAACGCATTTGTTTTGGTTACTCGACGTCTCCGTTCTCGTGTAGCCTACATATTGCGTTTTTTTTTTTAATTAGCTTACCGGGCTAAAGGTTAGCATGTTTAAAATACGTAAGTCGTTTTGTTCAACAAATTTAAGTAGATAACTCATCAGTTGTTTGCATCAGAGCGATAATTTTTGAGATAGTTATTAAAACTGTTTAAAGGTTGTCAAACGTTGTTTCTCGTTGTATATCCTTTAATTCTAGAGTTAAATTGATAAATAACGTGTACGAATTTGTTTAACGCATTTGTTTTGGTTACTCGACGTCTCCGTTCTCGTGCAGCCTACATATTGCGTTTTTTTTTTAATTTGCTTACCGGGCTAAAGGTTAGCATGTTTAAAATACGTAAATCGTTTTGTTCATCAAATTTAAGTAGATAACTCATCAGTTGTTTGCATCAGAGCGATAATTTTTGAGATAGTTATTAAAACTTTTTAAAGGTTGTCAAACGTTGTTTCTCGTTGTATATCCTTTAATTCTAGAGTTAAATTGATAAATAACGTGTACGAATTTGTTTAACGCATTTGTTTTGGTTACTCGACGTCTCCGTTCTCGTGTAGCCTACATATTGCGTTTTTTTTTAATTTGCTTACCGGGCTAAAGGTTAGCATGTTTAAAATACGTAAGTCGTTTTGTTCATCATATTTAAGTAGATAACTCATCAGTTGTTTGCATCAGAGCGATAGTTTTTGAGATAGTTATTAAAACTGTTTAAAGGTTGTCAAACGTTGTTTCTCGTTGTATATCCTTTAATTCTAGAGTTAAATTGATAAATAACGTGTACGAATTTGTTTAACGCATTTGTTTTGGTTACTCGACGTCTCCGTTCTCGTGTAGCCTACATATTGAGTTTTTTTTTTAATTTGCTTACCGGGCTAAAGGTTAGCATGTTTAAAATACGTAGGTCGTTTTGTTCATCAAATTTAAGTAGATAACTCATCAGTTGTTTGCATCAGAGCGATAATTTTTGAGATAGTTATTAAAACTGTTTAAAGGTTGTCAAACGTTGTTTCTCGTTGTATATCCTTTAATTCTAGAGTTAAATTGATAAATAACGTGTACGAATTTGTTTAACGCATTTGTTTTGGTTACTCGGCGTCTCCGTTCTCGTGTAGCCTACATATTGCGTTTTTTTTTTTAATTTGCTTACCGGGCTAAAGGTTAGCATGTTTAAAATACGTAAGTCGTTTTGTTCAACAAATTTAAGTAGATAACTCATCAGTTGTTTGCATCAGAGCGACAATTTTTGAGATAGTAATAAAACTGTTTAAAGGTTGTCAAACGTTGTTTCTCGTTGTATATCCTTTAATTCTAGAGTTAAATTGATAAATAACGTGTACGAATTTGTTTAACGCATTTGTTTTGGTTACTCGACGTCTCCGTTCTCGTGTAGCCTACATATTGCGTTTTTTTTTTAATTTGCTTACCGGGCTAAAGGTTAGCATGTTTAAAATACGTAAGTCGTTTTGTTCATCAAATTTAAGTAGATAACTCATCAGTTGTTTGCATCAGAGCGATAATTTTTGAGATAGTTATTAAAACTGTTTAAAGGTTGTCAAACGTTGTTTCTCGTTGTATATCCTTTAATTCTAGAGTTAAATTGATAAATAACGTGTACGAATTTGTTTAACGCATTTGTTTTGGTTACTCGACGTCTCCGTTCTCGTGTAGCCTACATATTGCGTTTTTTTTTTAATTTGCTTACCGGGCTAAAGGTTAGCATGTTTAAAATACGTAAGTCGTTTTGTTCATCGAATTTAAGTAGATAACTCATCAGTTGTTTGCATCAGAGCGATAATTTTTGAGATAGTTATTAAAACTGTTTAAAGGTTGTCAAACGTTGTTTCTCGTTGTATATCCTTTAATTCTAGAGTTAAATTGATAAATAACGTGTACGAATTTGTTTAACGCATTTGTTTTGGTTACTCGACGTCTCCGTTCTCGTGTAGCCTACATATTGCGTTTTTTTTTTAATTTGCTTACCGGGCTAAAGGTTAGCATGTTTGAAATACGTAAGTCGTTTTGTTCATCAAATTTAAGTAGATAACTCATCAGTTGTTTGCATCAGAGTGATAATTTTTGAGATAGTTATTAAAACTGTTTAAAGGTTGTCAAACGTTGTTTCTCGTTGTATATCCTTTAATTCTAGAGTTAAATTGATAAATAACGTGTACGAATTTGTTTAACGCATTTGTTTTGGTTACTCGACGTCTCCGTTCTCGTGTAGCCTACATATTGCGTTTTTTTTTTTAATTTGCTTACCGGGCTAAAGGTTAGCATGTTTAAAATACGTAAGTCGTTTTGTTCATCATATTTAAGTAGATAACTCATCAGTTGTTTGCATCAGAGCGATAATTTTTGAGATAGTTATTAAAACTGTTTAAAGGTTGTCAAACGTTGTTTCTCGTTGTATATCCTTTAATTCTAGAGTTAAATTGATAAATAACGTGTACGAATTTGTTTAACGCATTTGTTTTGGTTACTCGACGTCTCCGTTCTCGTGTAGCCTACATATTGCGTTTTTTTTTTAATTTGCTTACCGGGCTAAAGGTTAGCATGTTTAAAATACGTAAGTCGTTTTGTTCAACAAATTTGAGTAGATAACTCAGCAGTTGTTTGCATCAGAGCGACAATTTTTGAGATAGTTATTAAAACTGTTTAAAGGTTGTCAAACGTTGTTTCTCGTTGTATATCCTTTAATTCTAGAGTTAAATTAATAAATAACGTGTACGAATTTGTTTAACGCATTTGTTTTGGTTACTCGACGTCTCCGTTCTCGTGTAGCCTACATATTGCGTTTTTTTTTTAATTTGCTTACCGGGCTAAAGGTTAGCATGTTTAAAATACGTAAGTCGTTTTGTTCATCATATTTAAGTAGATAACTCATCAGTTGTTTGCATCAGAGCGATAATTTTTGAGATAGTTATTAAAACTGTTTAAAGGTTGTCAAACGTTGTTTCTCGTTATATATCCTTTAATTCTAGAGTTCTATTGATAAATAACGTGTACGAATTTGTTTAACGCATTTGTTTTGGTTACTCGACGTCTCCGTTCTCGTGTAGCCTACATATTGCGTTTTTTTTTTAATTTGCTTACCGGGCTAAAGGTTAGCATGTTTAAAATACGTAAGTCGTTTTGTTCATCATATTTAAGTAGATAACTCATCAGTTGTTTGCATCAGAGCGATAATTTTTGAGATAGTTATTAAAACTGTTTAAAGGTTGTCAAACGTTGTTTCTCGTTGTATATCCTTTAATTCTAGAGTTAAATTGATAAATAACGTGTACGAATTTGTTTAACGCATTTGTTTTGGTTACTCGACGTCTCCGTTCTCGTGTAGCCTACATATTGCGTTTTTTTTTTATTTGCTTACCGGGCTAAAGGTTAGCATGTTTAAAATACGTAAGTCGTTTTGTTCATCAAATTTAAGTAGATAACTTATCAGTTGTTTGCATCAGAGCGATAATTTTTGAGATAGTTATTAAAACTGTTTAAAGGTTGTCAAACGTTGTTTCTCGTTGTATATCCTTTAATTCTAGAGTTAAATTGATAAATAACGTGTACGAATTTGTTTAACGCATTTGTTTTGGTTACTCGACGTCTCCGTTCTCGTGTAGCCTACATATTGCGTTTTTTTTTTAATTTGCTTACCGGGCTAAAGGTTAGCATGTTTAAAATACGTAAATCGTTTTGTTCATCAAATTTAAGTAGATAACTCATCAGTTGTTTGCATCAGAGCGACAATTGTTGAGATAGTTATTAAAACTGTTTAAAGGTTGTCAAACGTTGTTTCTCGTTGTATATCCTTTAATTCTAGAGTTAAATTGATAAATAACGTGTACGAATTTGTTTAACGCATTTGTTTTGGTTACTCGACGTCTCTGTTCTCGTGTAGCCTACATATTGCGTTTTTTTTTTAATTTGCTTACCGGGCTAAAGGTTAGCATGTTTAAAATACGTAAGTCGTTTTGTTCAACAAATTTAAGTAGATAACTCATCAGTTGTTTGCATCAGAGCGACAATTTTTGAGATAGTTATTAAAACTCTTTAAAGGTTGTCAAACGTTGTTTCTCGTTGTATATCCTTTAATTCTAGAGTTAAATTGATAAATAACGTGTACGAATTTGTTTAACGCATTTGTTTTGGTTACTCGACGTCTCCGTTCTCGTGTAGCCTACATATTGCGTTTTTTTTTTTAAATTTGCTTACCGGGCTAAAGGTTAGCATGTTTAAAATACGTAAGTCGTTTTGTTCATCAAATTTAAGTAGATAACTCATCAGTTGTTTCCATCAGAGCGATAATTTTTGAGATAGTTATTAAAACTGTTTAAAGGTTGTCAAACGTTGTTTCTCGTTGTATATCCTTGAATTCTAGAGTTAAATTGATAAATAACGTGTACGAATTTGTTTAACGCATTTGTTTTGGTTACTCGACGTCTCCGTTCTCGTGTAGCCTACATATTGCGTTTTTTTTTTAATTTGCTTACCGGGCTAAAGGTTAGCATGTTTAAAATACGTAAGTCGTTTTGTTCATCATATTTAAGTAGATAACTCATCAGTTGTTTGCATCAGAGCGATAATTTTTGAGATAGTTATTAAAACTGTTTAAAGGTTGTCAAACGTTGTTTCTCGTTGTATATCCTTTAATTCTAGAGTTAAATTGATAAATAACGTGTACGAATTTGTTTAACGCATTTGTTTTGGTTACTCGACGTCTCCGTTCTCGTGTAGCCTACATATTGCGTTTTTTTTTTAATTTGCTTACCGGGCTAAAGGTTAGCATGTTTAAAATACGTAAGTCGTTTTGTTCATCATATTTAAGTAGATAACTCATCAGTTGTTTGCATCAGAGCGATAATTTTTGAGATAGTTATTAAAACTGTTTAAAGGTTGTCAAACGTTGTTTCTCGTTGTATATCCTTTAATTCTAGAGTTAAATTGATAAATAACGTGTACGAATTTGTTTAACGCATTTGTTTTGGTTACTCGACGTCTGCGTTCTCGTGTAGCCTACATATTGCGTTTTTTTTTAATTTGCTTACCGGGCTAAAGGTTAGCATGTCTAAAATACGTAAGTCGTTTTGTTCAACAAATTTGAGTAGATAACTCATCAGTTTGCATCAGAGCGACAATTTTTGAGATAGTTATTAAAACTGTTTAAAGGTTGTCATACGTTGTTTCTCGTTGTATATCCTTTAATTCTAGAGTTAAATTGATAAATAACGTGTACGAATTTGTTTAACGCATTTGTTTTGGTTACTCGACGTCTCCGTTCTCGTGTAGCCTACACATTGCGTTTTTTTTTTAATTTGCTTACCGGGCTAAAGGTTAGCATGTTTAAAATACGTAAGTCGTTTTGTTCATCATATTTAAGTAGATAACTCATCAGTTGTTTGCATCAGAGCGATAATTTTTGAGATAGTTATTAAAACTGTTTAAAGGTTGTCAAACGTTGTTTCTCGTTGTATATCCTTTAATTCTAGAGTTAAATTGATAAAAAACGTGTACGAATTTGTTTAACGCATTTGTTTTGGTTACTCGACGTCTCCGTTCTCGTGTAGCCTACATATTGCGTTTTTTTTTTTAATTTGCTTACCGGGCTAAAGGTTAGCATGTTTAAAATACGTAAGTCGTTTTGTTCATCATATTTAAGTAGATAACTCATCAGTTGTTTGCATCAGAGCGATAATTTTTGAGATAGTTATTAAAACTGTTTAAAGGTTGTCAAACGTTGTTTCTCGTTGCATATCCTTTAATTCTAGAGTTAAATTGATAAATAACGTGTACGAATTTGTTTAACGCATTTGTTTTGGTTACTCGACGTCTCCGTTCTCGTGTAGCCTACATATTGCGTTTTTTTTTTTTAATTTGCTTACCGGGCTAAAGGTTAGCATGTTTAAAATACGTAAGTCGTTTTGTTCATCATATTTAAGTAGATAACTCATCAGTTGTTTGCATCAGAGCGATAATTTTTGAGATAGTTATTAAAACTGTTTAAAGGTTGTCAAACGTTGTTTCTCGTTGTATATCCTTTAATTCTAGAGTTAAATTGATAAATAACGTGTACGAATTTGTTTAACGCATTTGTTTTGGTTACTCGACGTCTCCGTTCTCGTGTAGCCTACATATTGCGTTTTTTTTTTAATTTGCTTACCGGGCTAAAGGTTAGCATGCTTAAAATACGTAAGTCGTTTTGTTCAACAAATTTAAGTAGATAACTCATCAGTTGTTTGCATCAGAGCGATAATTTTTGAGATAGTTATTAAAACTGTTTAAAGGTTGTCAAACGTTGTTTCTCGTTGTATATCCTTTAATTCTAGAGTTAAATTGATAAATAACGTGTACGAATTTGTTTAACGCATTTGTTTTGGTTACTCGACGACTCCGTTCTCGTGTAGCCTACATATTGCGCTTTTTTTTTAATTTGCTTACCGGGCTAAAGGTTAGCATGTTTAAAATACGTAAGTCGTTTTGTTCATCATATTTAAGTAGATAACTCATCAGTTGTTTGCATCAGAGCGATAATTTTTGAGATAGTTATTAAAACTGTTTAAAGGTTGTCAAACGTTGTTTCTCGTTGTATATCCTTTAATTCTAGAGTTAAATTGATAAATAACGTGTACGAATTTGTTTAACGCATTTGTTTTGGTTACTCGACGTCTCCGTTCTCGTGTAGCCTACATATTGCGTTTTTTTTTTAATTTGCTTACCGGGCTAAAGGTTAGCATGTTTAAAATACGTAAGTCGTTTTGTTCATCATATTTAAGTAGATAACTCATCAGTTGTTTGCATCAGAGCGATAATTTTTGAGATAGTTATTAAAACTGTTTAAAGGTTGTCAAACGTTGTTTCTCGTTGTATATCCTTTAATTCTAGAGTTAAATTGATAAATAACGTGTACGAATTTGTTTAACGCATTTGTTTTGGTTACTCGACGTCTGCGTTCTCGTGTAGCCTACATATTGCGTTTTTTTTTAATTTGCTTACCGGGCTAAAGGTTAGCATGTTTAAAATACGTAAGTCGTTTTGTTCATCATATTTAAGTAGATAACTCATCAGTTGTTTGCATCAGAGCGATAATTTTTGAGATAGTTATTAAAACTGTTTAAAGGTTGTCAAACGTTGTTTCTCGTTGTATATCCTTTAATTCTAGAGTTAAATTGATAAATAACGTGTACGAATTTGTTTAACGCATTTGTTTTGGTTACTCGACGTCTGCGTTCTCGTGTAGCCTACATATTGCGTTTTTTTTTAATTTGCTTACCGGGCTAAAGGTTAGCATGTTTAAAATACGTAAGTCGTTTTGTTCAACAAATTTGAGTAGATAACTCATCAGTTTGCATCAGCGCGACAATTTTTGAGATAGTTATTAAAACTGTTTAAAGGTTGTCATACGTTGTTTCTCGTTGTATATCCTTTAATTCTAGAGTTAAATTGATAAATAACGTGTACGAATTTGTTTAACGCATTTGTTTTGGTTTCTCGACGTCTCCGTTCTCGTGTAGCCTACACATTGCGTTTTTTTTTTAATTTGCTTACCGGGCTAAAGGTTATCATGTTTAAAATACGTAAGTCGTTTTGTTCATCATATTTAAGTAGATAACTCATCAGTTGTTTGCATCAGAGCGATAATTTTTGAGATAGTTATTAAAACTGTTTAAAGGTTGTCAAACGTTGTTTCTCGTTGTATATCCTTTAATTCTAGAGTTAAATTGATAAATAACGTGTACGAATTTGTTTAACGCATTTGTTTTGGTTACTCGACGTCTCCGTTCTCGTGTAGCCTACATATTGCGTTTTTTTTTTAATTTGCTTACCGGGCTAAAGGTTAGCATGTTTAAAATACGTAAGTCGTTTTGTTCATCATATTTAAGTAGATAACTCATCAGTTGTTTGCATCAGAGCGATAATTTTTGAGATAGTTATTAAAACTGTTTAAAGGTTGTCAAACGTTGTTTCTCGTTGCATGTCCTTTAATTCTAGAGTTAAATTGATAAATAACGTGTACGAATTTGTTTAACGCATTTGTTTTGGTTACTCGACGTCTCCGTTCTCGTGTAGCCTACATATTGCGTTTTTTTTTTTAATTTGCTTACCGGGCTAAAGGTTAGCATGTTTAAAATACGTAAGTCGTTTTGTTCATCATATTTAAGTAGATAACTCATCAGTTGTTTGCATCAGAGCGATAATTTTTGAGATAGTTATTAAAACTGTTTAAAGGTTGTCAAACGTTGTTTCTCGTTGTATATCCTTTAATTCTAGAGTTAAATTGATAAATAACGTGTACGAATTTGTTTAACGCATTTGTTTTGGTTACTCGACGTCTCCGTTCTCGTGTAGCCTACATATTGCGTTTTTTTTTTAATTTGCTTACCGGGCTAAAGGTTAGCATGCTTAAAATACGTAAGTCGTTTTGTTCAACAAATTTAAGTAGATAACTCATCAGTTGTTTGCATCAGAGCGATAATTTTTGAGATAGTTATTAAAACTGTTTAAAGGTTGTCAAACGTTGTTTCTCGTTGTATATCCTTTAATTCTAGAGTTAAATTGATAAATAACGTGTACGAATTTGTTTAACGCATTTGTTTTGGTTACTCGACGACTCCGTTCTCGTGTAGCCTACATATTGCGCTTTTTTTTTAATTTGCTTACCGGGCTAAAGGTTAGCATGTTTAAAATACGTAAGTCGTTTTGTTCATCATATTTAAGTAGATAACTCATCAGTTGTTTGCATCAGAGCGATAATTTTTGAGATAGTTATTAAAACTGTTTAAAGGTTGTCAAACGTTGTTTCTCGTTGTATATCCTTTAATTCTAGAGTTAAATTGATAAATAACGTGTACGAATTTGTTTAACGCATTTGTTTTGTTTACTCGACGTCTCCGTTCTCGTGTAGCCTACATATTGCGTTTTTTTTTTAATTTGCTTACCGGGCTAAAGGTTAGCATGCTTAAAATACGTAAGTCGTTTTGTTGAACAAATTTAAGTAGATAACTCATCAGTTGTTTGCATCAGAGCGACAATTTTTGAGATAGTTATTAAAACTGTTTAAAGGTTGTCAAACATTGTTTCTCGTTGTATATTTTTTAATTCTAGAGTTAAATTGATAAATAACGTGTACGAATTTGTTTAACGCATTTGTTTTGGTTACTCGACGTCTCCGTTCTCGTGTAGCCTACATATTGCGTTTTTTTTTAATTTGCTTACCGGGCTAAAGGTTAGCATGTTTAAAATACGTAAGTCGTTTTGTTCATCATATTTAAGTAGATAACTCATCAGTTGTTTGCATCAGAGCGATAATTTTTGAGATAGTTATTAAAACTGTTTAAAGGTTGTCAAACGTTGTTTCTCGTTGTATATCCTTTATTTCTAGACTTAAATTGATAAATAACGTGTACGAATTTGTTTAACGCATTTGTTTTGGTTACTCGACGTCTCCGTTCTCGTGTAGCCTACATATTGCGTTTTTTTTTTAATTTGCTTACCGGGCTAAAGGTTAGCATGTTTAAAATACGTAAGTCGTTTTGTTCATCATATTTAAGTAGATAACTCATCAGTTGTTTGCATCAGACCGATAATTTTTGAGATAGTTATTAAAACTCTTTAAAGGTTGTCAAACGTTGTTTCTCGTTGTATATCCTTTAATTCTAGAGTTAAATTGATAAATAACGTGT